>NC_134846.1:6920555-7222777 GCF_965363235.1 Mytilus galloprovincialis | reverse complement strand
AACAACTAATTCTGTCCAACCCAGCTGCCATGTGCAGGGTTCCAATTCACAAGCTCACAGGCTAGTAATACAGTAGTTGAACTACTTATACCACTCATCCATTGATGCCCAAAATATTTTTAAGAAGTTGTCTGAATGTTTATTAAAATTCAGTCTAATAATTACAGTTTTTTTAGATTTCATATAAGATGTTGTATTTCTGATCTTTTACAAATAAACACAAAAAGCATTAAAAGTATTTTTTTTATTATTTAAAACATTTGTTCAAAATCAATGAACACAAATCAAAAAGCACTAAAACAAATTCTTTGTCTTATTTCTAAATAAAATATATTAAAACAAGCATTCTGTAGTTATTGCATGGCAATACAGAGTCCCCTACTGGTTACAAAATTCATAGTATTGGAACAAAATCCCAACTTGATCTATAACTTGTCATATTGTAAACTATTAAACAAATATCAAGTAATTATCTTCAAGCATGACGAAAAAAGGTGTGGAACACTGATTATTTGAGTGAATTTTCTGAGTCCAAGGAATATAACTCTGCACAAAATCATCAGACCAGAACAAAATTCAAACTTGATCTGTAACTTGTAATGAAAAAAAATATATACCAATTATCAAATCAATATTTTATTATGTTCATAGCATGACGAAACCAGATGCTCCGCAGGGTGCAGCTTTATACGACCAAAGAGTTTTAACCCTGAACAGTTGAGGCAAGTATGGACACAACATTCAAGCTTGATACAGCTCTGAATTTGGATTGTGATTTAATAGTTGACACAATATAGGTTTCTGACACAGAATGAATGTGGTCTAAGAACTAAAACTTAAAAACTTAAAATTTCAAATTGGACATTTACCTACAATGACCTATTATGGTCTAATATCCAAAATCTAAATACATGGTTAGATTCAGCATATCAAAGAACCCCAAGAATTCAATTTTTGATGAAATCAAATAAAGCTCAGTTTTGGACCCTTTAGACCTCAATGTGGACCATTTTGATAACTGTGCCCAAATATCAAAAATCTAAATACATGGTTAGATTCAGCACATATCAAAGAACCCCATATATTCAATTTTTGTTGAAATCAATCAAAATTTAATTTTGGACCCCGATTTGGACCAACTTGAAAACTGGGCCTATAATCAAAAATCTAAATACATGTTTAGATTCAGCATATCAAAGAACCCCAAGGATTCAATTTTTGTTGATATCAAACAAAGTTTAACTTTGGACCACTATTTGGACCAACTTGAAAACTGACCCCATAACCAAAAATCTTAATACATGTTTAAATTCAGCATATCAAAGAACTCCAAGGATTCAATTTTTGTTCAAATCAAACAAAGTTAAATTTTGGACCCCGATTTGGACCAACTTGAAAACTGGGCCCATAATCAAAAAACTAAGTACATGTTTAAAATAAGCATATCAAAGAACCCCAAGAATTCAATTTTTGTTAAAATCAAATTTTGGACCCTTTGGACCTTAATGTAGACTAATTTGAAAACGGGATCAAAAATTAAGAATCTACATACACAGTTAGATTCGGCATATCAAAGGACCCCAATTATTCAATTTTTGATGAAATCAAACAAAGTTTAATTTTGGACCCTTTGGGCCCCTTATTCCTAAACTGTTGGGACCAAAACTCCCAAAATCAATCCCAACCTTCCTTTTATGGTCATAAACCTTGTGTTTAAATTTCATAGATTTCTATTTACTTTTACTTAAGTTATGGTGCGAATACCAAAGAAAAATGCTTATTTGGGCCCCTTTTTGGCCCCTAATTCTTAAATCGTTGGGACCAAAACTCCCAAAATCAATCCCAACCTTCCTTTTGTGTTCATAAACCTTGTGCTTCAATTTCATAGATTTCTATTTACTTATACTAAAGTTATTGTGTGAAAACCAAGAAAAATGCTTATTTGGGCCCTTTTTTGGCCCCTAATTCCTAAACTGTTAGGACCAAAACTCCCAAAATCAATCCCAACCTTCCTTTTGTGGTCATAAAACTTGTGCTTAAATTTCATAGATTTCTATGTACTTCAACTAAAGCTATAGTGCGAAAACCAATGTGTATTCGGTTGGCGTCGATGACGCCAGCGTCATACCAATATACGACAGCAAAATTTTTTTGCATTCGTATAAAAAGTGTGAAAAGCTTATTATTTGAGTGAATGTTTTAAGTTCAAGGGTCACAACTCTGCACAAAATCTTCAGACAATAACAAAATTCTAACTTGAACTGTAACTTGTCATGATTAAACTATATACCAATTATCAAATCAATATCTTCAAGCATAAAGAACAAGAATGTGTCCAAAGTACACGGATGCCCCACTCACAAATTTGGCTTTAAAATTAGAAAGATCATATCATAGGCAACAAGTGTTCTAAGTTTCAAGTTGATTGGACTTCAGTTTCATCAAAAACTACCTTGACCAAAAACTTAAACCTGAACGGACGCACAGACGAACGAATGGACGAAAGAAGGGACGGACGAACGAACGCATGAACAGAGCCACAGACCAGAAAACATAATGCCCCTCTACTATCATAGGTGGGGCATAATAAAAAGTGTGGAAAACTGATTTGCTGGAATGAGGGATGGACAGACACACAGACGGACCACGGAGTGCAAACCTAAAGTTTAAGTCCCCTTCTACTTCTTCAGTAGGGGACTAACAAGGATAAAACTTTAATGCCCCCTCTGCTACGGTGTGTGCATTAAAATTCTTATATGACTTTCTTCAAACACTTTGAGTACATACTAGTGGTAAAATATGAATTGATTGCTCCCATGATTTATTTCTTAAACAAAATTTACCTGTAAGAACAGACGGACTGCCATGTACTGGACTATTTACAATAGCACTAATGACTTTAGGTTCCTGGAGTGGCACGTTCGCTAGCGTTCGTAACTGTGCCAAGAAGCTCTCCACTTTAGCATCTTTATCCTCTTCCATGTCCACCTTTTTCTGTTTCGGTCGTCTCTGACGTTTCTTGGGTGGTGGCTGAAGTGGCTGCTGCTGCTGTGGCATCATCATCTGACCATCACTGAACATTTCTGGGAATATCTGGTCCATGGGCTTCTTTTTACGCTTCCGTGGTTCTGCTGGAGGCTTCCTTTTCTTTCTAACCTCTTCAAATTCTTTTCTTTTCTCTTCAAAGGCCTGCTTTCTTAGCTCTTTAAAAACAAAATTCTTTGTTATTTTAAGAACTGTTCAAAGTAATAATTGCAGACAGGTGTCAACAAACCTCCACTCGTGTTAACACTTTTATTATTCACAGTTAACACCTGTATAGTTGACATTCTTGGTAAAATCGTTTTAATGCTAACTATTCATAAATATCATTCAACTATTTATTATTATTACAAAAGTTGTAAATTATGTCTGTATGAATTACGATTCTGCCACTTAGGAGTGATGTTTTAGCATAAAGTAAGTTTTTACCACATTTTGCAATTTTTTAACACCTGGAATCATCCTAGTAAAAAAAATTGTTTGACAAAATTTGTTTTTCACAAAAAAATTTACCCCCTTATTATCACAAAAAAAATTATCAATATTGTTATTCATGTTATTGGAAATCAATTTTGAATTACACAATATTATAATCATGATAATTGACTTGTAATTGACGTAAATGACATTTTCGGTTAAAATTCCAGCATTTTTTATTTTTTAAAGTTTTTTAATGAAACTTTCATAAGGACCTGTTGTTTCTATTATAACACTATAAAAATTGTGAAAAATCAAAAGGTTAATCTTAACATATCATACAACAAAGAACAGCTAACTGACAGACATAGTGATTACTATAGGGCAATGTGGACTAGGGGTCCTTTATCAACTTCACATGTATACTTACACTATTTTATACATGAATTGTTTTGAATACTGTGGTGGTTTTCATTCATACAGTTTAACTTGAATTCAATACTAAACTAAGAATATATTTTTATAAACCAGACTTATTTATAAACTTTGGGAATACCAAAACAAATATCCATGAAATGACATCCCCCCCGATCTAAATTAATGCTAAAATATATAACTATTTGATTTAAAGTAATTACTTAAAAAAAGAAATAACAAGCATTAATGAATGAACCTAGTAACAAGGTCAGTTGACAGGTGTGAGCAGGTTGAGACTGATATTTTGATCAAGAGCATTCTACATGACGCAAGTTCTCACACATGTCACAAACAGCAACCTGATGAGGTTCTCACAGAAAGAAATGAGTCAGGGTGATAATTATATTGAACTCCTACATATTTTGCATGGTGTGAGTCACTCTTGTCAGACTGTCAGTTCATTGTTCTCAAAGGGAGATTGAAGGTTCCAAAGACAACTTGCTAACACCATAAAAAAATAAAAAAAATAAAACAACATAAAGACAAACAAGAGTTTACAAAACACAACACAGAAGATAAAGTCTGAGAGATATCCAAACAAAAATGGGAGGCGATCTCTGATGCTCTACAAAGTTCAGCTGCTCCCCATGTGACAATAATTATGTTGCTTATGTATATACAAATTGGTATTGTGACATTTAAAGAAAAGAGGTCAGAACTGTGGTTATAACAATTGGAACATATCAATTGAAATCTTTGAAACTTATTTTTGTTTACATAGAATTTTGTTTAATCCATTTCATTATTCAAAACTTCCAAGTTGCTTTTCTTTTATCAAAACACAACATCAAATAAAACTAGAGGCTCTAAAGAGCCTGTGTCACTCACCTTGGTCTATGTGAATATTAAACAAAGGAAGCAGATGGATTCATGACAAAATTGTGTTTTGGTGATGGTGATGTGTTTGTACATCTTACTTTACTGAAAATTCTTGCTGCTTACAATTATCTCTATCTATAATGAACTTGGTCCGGTAGTTTCAGTGGAAAATGTTAGTAAAAATTTACAAATTTTATGAAAATTGTTAAAAATTGACTATAAAGGACAATAACTCCTAAAGGGGTCAATTGACCATTTCAGTCATGTTGAATTATTTGTAAATCTTACTTTTCTGAACATTATTGCTGTTTACAGGTTATCTCTATCTATAATAGTATTCAAGATAATAACCAAAAACAGCAAAATTTCCTTAAAATTACCAATTTAGGGGCAGCAACCCAACAACGGGTTGTCCTATTCATCTGAAAATTTAAGGGCAGATAGATCTTGACCTGATAAACAATTTTATCCCAGTCAGATTTGCTCTAAATGCTTTGGTTTTTGAGTTATAAGCCAAAAACTGCATTTTACCCCTCTGTTCTATTTTTAGCCGTGGCGACCATCTTGGTTGGAAGGCCGGGTCACCAGACACATTTTTTAAACTAAATACCCCAAAAATGATTGTGGCCAAGTTTGGATTAATTTGGCTCAGTAGTTTCAGAGGAAAAGATTTTTGGTAAAAGATTACTAAAATTTAAGAACTAGAGGGTCCAAGGACCCTGTGTCGCTCACCTGATATTTTTATTTACAATTGTTGCATGATAAATGCAACTGTTGTACTGTCGTTTAGTTTCAGAGATATAATACTAAAAAGTGCATTTGAAACCTATGTTTTATTTCAGCCATGTGGGCAGGCAGGGTCATCATACACAGTGGTCCCTGGATATCCTAGTGGTGATTTAAACCAAGTTTGTTTAAATTCAACAGTTGTTTCAGGGGAGAATTTTTGTAAAATTTATCTAAAAAGAAATGCAAAGTAATGAGAAAGTTGTGAAGTAGTTTTGTTGTTGTGCAACCCCCCCCCCACTTTGCCAAAAAAAACCAAAAAGGTAATAAAAAATTATCATATAAGGGCAATCTATCCTATTAATGATTTCTGCAAAATTCAGTTGATTGTGCAAGGGTTGTATAGCCAGCTGAGGTAGTTAAAAACTCTCTTTCTTTTGTTGTTGCAGATAGATCTTGACCTGATAAGCAATTTTACCACATGTCAGATTTGCTCTAAATGCTTTGGTTTTTGAGTGATAAGCCAAAAACTGCATTGGCGGCCATCTTGGTTGGTTGGCTGGATCACCGGACACAATTTTTAAACTAGATACCCCAATGATGATTGTGGCCAAGTTTGGTTTAATTTGGTCCAGTAGTTTCAGAGGAGAAGATTTTTCTAAAAGATAATTAAGATTTACGAAAAATGGTTAAAAATTGACTATAAAGGGCAATAACTTCTAAAGGGGTCAACAGACCATTTTGGTCATGTTGACTTATTTGTAGATCTTACTTTGTTGAACATTTTTGCTGTTCACAGTTTATCTCTATCTATAATAATATTCAAGATAATAACCAAAAACAGCAAAATTTTCTCAAAATTACCAATTCAGGGGCAGCAACCTATCAACGGGTTGTCCGATTCATCTGAAAATTTCAGGGCAGATAGATCTTGACCCCTATGTTCTATTTTTAGCCATGGCGGCCATCTTGGTTGGTTGGGCGGGTCACCGGACACAATTTTTAAACTAGATACCCCAATGATGATTATGGCCAAGTTTGGTTTAATTTGGTCCAGTAGTTTCAGAGGAGAAGATTTTTGTAAAAGTTAACGACGGACGACGACGACGACGACGACGACGACGACGGACGACGGACGACGGACGCCGGACGCCAAGTGATGAGAAAAGCTCACTTGGCCCTTCGGGCCAGGTGAGCTAAAAATGGTTAAAAATTGACTATAAAGGGCAATAACTCCTAAAGGGGTCAACTGACCATTTCGGTCATGTTGACTTATTTGTAAATCTTACTTTGCTGAACATTCTTGCTGTTTACAGTTTATCTCTATCTATAATAATATTCAAGATAATAAACCAACAGTAAAATTTCCATAAAATTACCAATTCAGGGGCAGCAACCCAACAACGGGTTGTCCGATTCATCTGAAAATTTCAGGGCAGATAGATCTTGACCTGATGAACAATTTAACCCCTGTCAGATTTGCTCTAAATGCTTTGGTTTTTGAGTTATAAGCCAAAAACCGCATTTTACCCCTATGTTCTATTTTTAGCCATGGTGGTCATCTTGGTTGGTTGACCGGGTCACCGGACAAATTTTTTAAACTAGATACCCCAATGATGATTGTGGCCAAGTTTGGTTAAATTTGGCCCAGCAGTTTCAGAGGAGAAGATTTTTGTAAAAGTTAACGCCGGACGCAGGACAACGCCGGACGCCAAGTGATGAGAAAAGCTCACTCTAAAAAGAACAGACAAAATTTCTCAATCTACAGTAAAGAAAACATATCTTATATAAATGATATATACCTAGAATCTTTTCTCTTTCCTCTGGTGTTTTTGATGCCCAATCTTCTGCGGAGAGCTCTACCTCTCTGATGACAGGCATACGCTCAATCATTTCTAGTTGCTTTTGTTGTTCTGGCGTCAACTGAAGAGCAGAACCATCCTCTGAGTCCTGATGAAGAAAATGTAAACATTGTGAATTTATCTTATTTATTGATAGTGGACTTATTTTCAGTATGCACAAGGACTAATTATAAGGGTTCTAATTTTCAATTCTAAATTTAATTCATTTTTTTTTTGTATTTTTATGTTCATTATTCTCTAAAAATTGGTTTTCTTAAATTCGAACTGTAACCTTTAACTAAGTTCCATCCAGGATTGGCTTACTGCACAAACAGACTGATGTATATACATTGCAACTTCCATTGATTATTATTCTTGTAGTTCGTTCCCAAACCAACATCACCAACATGACTTTAAAGCAAAATGCAATGCTTAAGTCTTGAACAGATCTGCATTAACATGATTAAAATAAAATAAAATATAGAAGTACTGTGAATTCATGTGTTTTTTGGTGTGTAACAATTTTCATTGATTGAGGAAAACTTGCAGCATTTTCAGAGTATTTGATTTCGTGGTTTTGACAAAGTCTGCATGAATTTCTATAGAAAATTTGCAATTCATTCAACATTTAAGGTGGTACCTAACACTACAGGGAGATAACTCTGTGAAGTCAGCTTAACGTTTTTATTACGTTGCGTTGCAAAGGGAATAATAAGCTTCCCAAAGATCAAAATTGGTGTTTGTCAAACTGCTTTATAACCAGTTTAATTTTTCTGACAAAAAGGTTAGTTCAAAATTTTTGAAATGTTTATATTTTTGTTAAAGGGTCAAAATTTTATCAAAATTAAACCACCTTAAATTCCTGGGTTCCCTGAACCTACAAAATCCAGAAAACTGGTATCCAACAAATAATACTGAGTCCACAGTATAACTTTTTATAAAACATTTGTGTTTAGTTATCAAATAAACAAGTAAAAACATGGAATATTTAACAATGGTGGACGACATTTAATCCAGACAAATCTATTCACTTCAAAATGCAGCAGGTTTGTAAAAGACAGGTACGATATGGCCCGTTTTTGGCACCCTATTTTCTCATTTTTCAAATTCTGTTTTTGGAAGCTACTTATTATGTTGTCATTTGTTTGTATAGTATATTAGTACAAGACTCTTACCTCTGAAAATGGTGTCCCTGGAGGTCGTCCTACTGCCATGTTTGCAAGCAGTGATTTGAGAAGAGCATTCTGGGAGGCAGTTCTAGCATCTATATCGTCTCCCAAACCTGAAATTAAAATTAACAAAATATTTTAAATCTTTTGTCTCCTGTTCCTTAGCACAAACTGTATAAAAAAGATTTGATGTGATGCATACGAGACAACTATCCACTGATAACCAAAGATGAACATGTTTTTAGGGCCTTAAAGAGAACCAATTGACAAACTGGTTTATTTTTTCTCATTGGCCATGTCCAGGGTTTCCCTGGGTCAAGTAATATTTTACATTTAATATTTTTTGTTTAAAAAATTACATCTTTTGCTACATCCCCTCCCCCCCTAAATAAGATGAATTTGCCTATGATTATTCTCTCAAACGTATCTTAGAGTCTACATTGTAATAAATAAAGTTATAAACACTGAACATTTACTTGTAAAAAGAAGGACTTTTTTTTAACTTAAAATGGGGAAACAGGAACATATATATTTAGATATGCTGTTCCCAGATATCAAATATTATGAATAAAATGAATACAAAATAATTTAAACTTCAAATGTATATAAACTAGTAAATGGTTTTCCATTTCCATTTTTAATTTTAATTTGAGACTTTTAGGAGTTGTAAAAGAAATTTACTTGTAGAAGTAACTTATTTTTATAAGATTATTCAAACCTTATAAAATAATAATTAAATCTTACAAAATTGATCAAAATTACCTATAGAAGTAAATATTACCTACATCTTTTAGTAAATAATGACTACTTGTATAAGTATTACCACTGACTGCATTAGATACTTACGTAAAATTTTCAAAAGGACCACCATGAAGTAACTATAAATATAATATATAATTTCTACACAATACTTTTCTGATTTCAATTAATATTTAACTTACAACTGCTACTGAATCTGTGCTCCGTTGGCTCCTGTTTGACTGGTGTAGACCCCACTGATGTGGTGTCACTGTTAGCTGGAGACCTAGGAACAGGACTGGGTGTCTTGTCTCCAGTAAAAGAGCTCATAGGACTTGCTGATGGAGCAATTGGTGAAGCAGAAGGATGAGGACTCTGAGACTCTGGAATACTCCTTATTGATGAGGTTGGCGAGGCCAGAGGAGGCATTGGTGTTTGACCAGAGAGAGATGCTGAAGGATGTGGCATTGCTGGAAGCCGATGAGCCCCTGCATCTGTTGGAGATGTCATAGGAGGCCCAGGGTATCTTGGTGGAGGCGGCATGTTTCTTGGTGGCATAGGCATACCTGGTCTCATACCAGGAATTTGAGGAAAAGGAGGCCTCATTCTCATTGCCCTGATAAATTCTATTTGATTTGGTGTAAGGTTTTCAAATTTAGGCATCGGTGGACCTGCTCCCTGTTCTCCTTCTGATATTGTTGGACCCCCAGCAGACATTTTCTGAGCCAAAGCCATCATTTCTTGAGACATTGCCATTCTTGCTATCTGTGGGGACATGAATGGATTAAAACCAGGAGGAAATCTTCCGAATTGTGGCATCATTCCTGCAGGCATGTCTGGTGCAGGTCCTCTCTGTTTCCCACTTGACATCCTTGGACCTCGAACCCTCATTCCTGGCTGCATAAATGGTAGACCCATACCTGGATGCATGGGAACCATACCCTGTTGATGAAAGTGTCCTGGCATTGACATTGGTGTACCAGCATTATGTGGCATTGACATTGGTGTGCTCACATTATGTGGCATTGACATTGGTGTGCTCACATTATTTGGCATTGTCATTGGTGTGCTCACATTATGTGGCATTGACATTGGTGTGCTCACATTATGTGGCATTGACATTGGTGTGCTCACATTATGTGGCATTGACATTGGAGTAGCATGAGACATCATTGGCATTGGTGTATTAGCATTAGGTGGCATTGACATTGGTGTGGTAGCATTTGATGGCATCTGTCCTTGATTTTCAGAAACTGATGGTGGTAATCGTGAAGTTGGCAAGCCTCTTGAAGGAACACGTTCAGGTTCTGGTGCTCCAGACTTTGATGATGGTATAGTATGATGGCTAGCAGATGTGACATTTGTTGATGTTGTAGCACTACTGATCGGTGCTGTTTGTGTAACCATTTGATTGCTATTAGTAGATACCATTGTATGAACATGGGCAGGCATAGGAATACCCCCAGATGTTGTCATCTTCTGTGATGTCATAGGGTGTGAGTGGGCTGGTAAGGGCAAAGACGCTTCACCTGTAGAAACGACCTTAGCACTATCTTGCTGGACAGACATATCTGTACTAGTTACACTAACACTATGACTTGATGTTGGTATAGAACCTGACGTAGACATAGCCAGGAATGGTATTCCATCAGATGAAGAAGGTTGTTTCAGTGATGCAGAGACATTCGTTGTTGGTACGTTGTCTGAATGTGTTGTTGTGACAGTAGTTACAGTTGGTGTATCTGTAAATGGTGAAGATGTTGTTGTCACAGTTGATTTTGATGCTGACATACTTGGATGAAAGGAATGTGCAGGTGGAGGTAGAGATTCATGTGTTGATGACATCCCACCTAAAGTATGCGGTGGCATGTCATGTTTTCCATAAGAATGTGCCATTTGCATCATCCCAGGTAGTGAAGGTGGTATATCTAATTTACCATGGGAATGTGCTGGCGGCGGCTGTTGAGACGATGGATGGACCATGTTTGTTGGTATACCAGGTTCTAAATGAGGCATACCATCTGCCTGTGTGGTGACCGGTGAAGTCATAGATGCATGACTTCTTGGCGTAGATGACCTTGATGAAGATGCTTGAGATGATTCGTGTGACGTTGTTGTAAAACCAACACTGGTGTGTGGTGCTGTGGGATTCTCAAGAAGAGGATCAATTTTGATCTGTGCTGAATCTGATGCTGGATGTCGTCCATGGTGTCTTAAGATTTCTGGTGGTAAATGCTGTTGGTGAGCTTTGCTCTGACGAGGACCTCTTGGTCCACGAGATCGTGGAGCTCTTTGAGGAGGTGTTTGTTGGTACCGAGGATGGAGAGGAGGCATTCCTCTGAACATTGGATGCTGAAATGCTGCTGCCATCCTAGGATCAAACATCATTCCTGGGAAATATGGATTCATCAAGTGTGGTGGAAACATGTTCATTCCTGCTGGCATGGCCATACCCGGAGACATCATTGAATTTGGTAATGAAGGAATTGGTATTAAATGTGGATTACTCTTATTATCATGTGCCTGAGGAGGCATTGGTAAGCTATGTGGCACTGATGACGGTGGTAATGATGAACTGTGTGACGATGAAGGTACAGATACTTTGTCTGCTGTCGTTTGATTACCTTCCGATGCATGATGTAAAGGCAATGAAGATTTTGCTTCAGAGTCTGGTGGTACTGATGATGATAGTTTTGGTGGTGCTCCTATATTTTCAGGAGGATGTTCCGCTAAGCTAGATGAAGGATGCTTCCTCTCCAATTGAGTCGGTTCAGTTGAGGGTATTTGCCTACTGTCAACAATCTGACTTGGTGTTGAAGAAACCTTACTTAAGCTGTTGTCGGCATTGTTGGATGGAAGACTTTCTTTCAATGAGCCATTTAATGGTACATCTATGCGTTGACTAGAAACAGATGATGCATGGGATACTGGTCCACTGTTGTTGACTATAGTCTGATGCGATGCTTGTTCTACATGACTAGGCATCTCACTTTTTATTGTCTGTGATGAATCAGAGAGTAATGTCCCTTGTTCCTGTTGTTTACCATCCGTGTGAGTTGTTGCTATACTTGACACTGGTTGTGAATCTGCTGACATATTCTTGTCTAACACAGTAACACTTATAGAGGTCAAACTATCAGCTTCTCCCACTGATAAACTGTTCTCAAATACTGTTACATTTTTATTTTTGAATGATTCTTTTGAGGATAAGATATTTGTAGTATTTAAAGAATGCTTCGGTAAAGTCAAATTCTCTCCCTGTTCACTAACTACATTATCCTGATTCACACTAGTTTGACCACTATCTTTCTGTGTCGAGATATCCTTGTCTACATTTGTTAAAACTTTGGAATGATTATCAAATGGAGATTCTTTCAAAGACTCTGACACGTTTTTATTTGTGGGATGAATATTTTCTATTACTTTGTTTGACACTGCGTCAACATTGTTTGTAATTTCTTGTGTACTAGATAATGGTACTATATTATTACTAGATCCATCATAGGTTTCTTTTTTTACTCCATTTATTGTTTGTGAGTCACTTTCTGTTTTATCCACTAGGTTACTTTCTACATTTTTTATTGAATCTGAATCTTGATTTTCCATGTTTAGGGTCTGGGAGAAAACAGTTTTTCCATCCTTGTAATAACATGATTAGTTGTGTGGCGTCCTACATGTCAATATGGACCTGTAAAGATATCAAACATTAATGACATACAAGTACAAGGTGCACAACTATATTTTTGTTTAGAACAGATAATAATTGTATGTGAAACCCGACATGCATGCATGATTAACTTTCTGACAACTCAAGGTTTTTGCAAGAATCAGCTCAATATCATATATATTACAACCAGATGCTCTGCAGGGCGCAGCTTTATACGACCGTACAGGTTGAGCCCTGAACAGTTGGGGCAAGTATGGACACAACATTTAAGCTGGATTCAGCTCTAAATTTGGATTGTGATTAAATAGTTGACACAGCATTGGTTTCTGACACAGAATGAATGTGGTCTAATGAACTATTTTTTTTTGTCTTTGAGCAATTCACTATGCTGTTGAATATTAATCCTCTCAAAAAAATGTTTGAAGAAATTTTCTTTTTATTTATGAAATCTGAAATGAGAAATTTTTTTTTTCACATCCCCCTTTCCCCTTTCCCTTTTTCCAAAACTGATCTCAATTCAAATTTCTAATGGAGTTTGCTACAATAACTACTCATTTAAATACATCATAAAATATTAAAATGTAAAATAAAGTGCTTGTTATCACTGAATGGTAAAGATTGTTTTAATTTATCAGTTGGTAGTAAAAGTGAATATACATTGTATATTGTATAAAACAATGATTTAAGTTGATTCAACTACTATTTTGGACAAAGAAAGATAACTCCAATTGAAAATTTCTTGCTATTGCACAATATTGTGCAATTAGACATTTCTTGCTATTGCGCAATATTGTGCAATTGAAAATATTTGCTATTGCACAATACTGTGCAATTGAAGATTTCTTGCTATTGCACAATACTGTGCAATTGAAAATTTCTTGCTATTGCACAATACTGTGCAATTGAAGATTTCTTGCTATTGCTGAATACTGTGCAATTGAAAATTTCTTGCTATTGCACAATACTTAATATAATAATTTTGGATCCTGATTTGAACCAACTTGAAAACTGGGCCCATAATCAAAAATCTAAGTACATGTTTAGATTCAGCATATATCAAAAAAGCCCAAGAATTAAATTTTTGTTAAAATCAAACTTAGTTTAATTTTGGACCCTTTGGACTTTAATGTAGACCAATTTGAAAACGGGACCAAAAATTAAGAATCTACATACACAGTTAGATTTGGTATATCAAAGAACCCCAATTATTCATTTTTTGATGAAATCAAACAAAGTTTAATTTTGGACCCCAATTTGGACCAACTTGAAAACTGGGCAAATAATCAAAAATCTAAGTACATTTTTAGATTCAGCATATCAAAGAACCCCAAGGATTCAATTTTTGTTAAAATCAAACTAAGTTTAATTTTGGACCCTTTGGACCTTAATAATGTAGACCAATTTAAAAACGAGACCAAAAATTAAGAATCTACATACACAGTTAGATTCGGCATATCAAAGAACCCCAATTATTCAATTTTTGATGAAATCAAACAAAGTTCAATTTTGGACCCTTTGGGCCCCTTATTCCTAAACTGTTGGGACCAAAACTCCCATAATCAAACCCAACCTTCCTTTTATGGTCATTAACCTTGTCTTTAAATTTCATAGATTTCTATTAACTTATACTAAAGTTATTGTGCGAAAACCAAGAATAATGCTTATTTGGGCCCCTTTTTGGCCCCTAATTCCTAAACTGTTGGGACCTCAAATCCCAAAATCAATCCCAACCTTCCTTTTGTGGTCATAAACCTTGTATTAAAATTTCATTGATTTCTATTTACTTATACTAAAGTTATTGTGAGAAAACCAAGAAAAATGCTTATTTGGGCCCCTTTTTGGCCCCTAATTCTTAAACTGCTGGGACCTCAACTCCTTAAATCAATCCCAACCTTCCTTTTGTGGTTATAAACCTTGTGTTTGAATTTCATTGATTTCTATCTACTTACACTAAAGTTATTGTGCGAAAACCAAGAATAATGCTTATTTGGGCCCTTTTTTGGCCCCTAATTCCTTAACTGTTGGAACCAAAACTCCCAAAATCAATCCCAACCTTCCTTTTGTGGTCATAAACTTAATTAAACCTTGTGTCAAAATTTCATAGATTTCTATTTACTAAAACTAAAGTTATAGTGCGAAAACCAAGAAAATGCTTATTTGGGCCCCTTTTGGCCCCTAATTCCTAAAATGTTGGGACCAAAACTCCCAAAATCAATTCCAACCTTCCTTTTGTGATCATAAACCTTGTGTTGAAATTTCATAGATTTCTATTCACTTTTACTAAAGTTAGAGTGCGAAAACTAAAAGTATTCGGACGACGACGACGCCAACGTGATACCAATATACGACCAAAAAATTTTCAATTTTTGCGGTCGTATAAAAATGCCTTTGGCATATTATTATTTAGCTTCTCTTATTGCGTTTATATAATGATATTCTGCATCATTAGTAAGATTACTTAGACAGGCCAATTTACCATCGCCATCATACTTGCTTCACACAGTCACACAGTTACCATGATTAGGTAGAGTAATGCTCCAAATGCGGCAAGCCTTAATAAATTCCTGTACCTGATTATTCTGCTTGACTATTAATATTTTTTCTCTCCAAAACTACACAAACAAAGACAAAAAATTACAAGTGTTGCATAACAAACAAAACAATATCTATTGTCATGCTGCAGAAATTTACTTAAAATGCAGTTGAAAAAACATTGTCTATTTTTTCAGCTTTTTAAAAAGGCAGATTTTTAATGGCTTCGACATGCAGAAATGTAATACATTTTCTATACTCTGAAAAATGTGAATTTGATTCTCTGAATGTTTAAACCTGATTTTTCGCATCATCCAATCTACATGTATAGCCAGAGAAAATTCTACTCTGATTACTACAGTACGCCCAGAGAGTATGTAATCGCGAACTCTAATCACCGATTTCCGAGTGTAGCGGTGTGACACCGCGAATCACGGATTATACCTTAGGTAATTATCTTGCCTGCCAAATGACATAAATGTAAACAAATAATTGTAACAGCATACTGCCGTTGATTGCCCATAAATAAGCTTTATTTAGAGTCGGCAAGGTATACAAACATAGACAAACACAGGGGTGTGGAAATATTTGTTGTGAGGACTTGTCCCTGGGCAAGTAAAACTAAACATTTTACTTGTCAGGAAAAAAATTTACTTGCCCTGATCATGCTGATGATCCCAATAAATATTGAAGTATTTCTTGTTATACATGTATAATATATGATTCTTTCTTAGCACTGTTGTGCATCACAAACAAATGAAATCCATTTGTTTAAATATTTGTAAAAAATTAGAAAAGTAGGAAATGGGTGAACACCAATGGGACAGAAATCTAACAACAAACCAACCCATGAAATGACATGTAAAGGAAAATTTTGAAGCAGTTTTTGAATAAAAATTGTAGCCAGTAGGTACATATATATACTAAATTTGAGGACAGTGATTGAAGAAATGTAAACTAAATAATAGATAAACTATAGATTTTGTGGTGTTTCTCTCAACTGACACACTTGTTCTTTTCTTGATTATTTATTATGGTCTTGATGGACTTTAAAGCGTCCCTTCTATTCACCACTTTGACAATAAATAGTATTGACCTTTCATCTATAAATAAGACAAAAACTTAATTTATTTCATGAATTTCCATAGATAGCCAGGGGCAACCTGATATCCACAATGTCTGAAATTCTCGCTTCTGTTTTTTGTTTTTTTAAATACTCGGTGTCCTCCATTTGCATTTAAGGTTTTCTACACGACTCATGACTCTTTTTGTCTTGCCTGTCCAGCTTTTTATTAAGTATTTATCAATCTGAATCTCGATACAAAATTTAAAGAAATGACACTTCCGGTAAATGATGGATAAAACCTAATCGACGATCCCGGGTCAATGGAAAAAGCCAATGCAATGTTACGCGACTCGGGTTCGCATACTTATTTTTATTTATTTTCGTAATCGATCTATTTCCGGTATCAAGTAATATTGGTCCTGTAATATTTATTGTCATGAACATTGCGATTTTTACTTGCTGAACATTGGTTTCTTTTACATAAATTAAACATCTTTATACGTTTTGAAATTAATTTTATGTTTTTGTTGGATTTGAACTTTGTCTTGTATATTTTTTTACTTGTCCACAGGCAACCAAGACAAAAATAATTACTTGTCCGGTTGTTCAAATGTACGAGTCGAGCGAGTCAGGCATAACATTTCCACACCCCTGAAACATAAGCTCTAAAGAGCTTTTAACTGACATCAACAAATCACAGTTGTTTCCCTTTCATTCCCTTGTTATACAAAGCATCAAAATGATGAAACCATATCAATTTTGGAATAATTCATAAATGATTGGTTGTACAAAACCTGTATAATGACAACCAACTATCTGAATAACATTGTGACCCTACATTGGGAGACAATAAACTAAAGATGCAGTCATATGTAGATTTTGTAAAATTGAACACATCAGATTTATAACTATATTAAAGGTCAACACTAACTGCATTTCTGCATCCATGTTCTATAATTAATTATATAAAACTATCTTAGAATATAGAAGAATATAGAAGAATCATATTGTAAATGAAAATACTGCAATAAATCATGTAATTTAGAAATTAATGGTTTCTTTTGTTTGTCAGAAAAATTGTTTAACGGTTAATCGGTTATGGACGTCTTTCAAAATTTGAGGAACATAATATGTTATGCCGTTACGATTTCTTTCATATTGAAGGCATGGTATAAACTTATCAAATAAATGTTGGGTAGTCGTTCGAATTACATTATTTTATAACTATTCGGACAAATTGCTATCAAACGTAAGGATCACATTACAAATTTACATGGCAACTAACTCCCCCCTTCGATGACCTACTTATTCAAGTGGTCAGTATTTAAAAAGTTCAGGACAAAATGTACCGACATTAATATTTCCGATTTATCATTCATTCAAGATAATGAAACCGCCAAAATAGTATGCTTTGAGGCAAGTATAACATCCAATTTTGGCAACATTTGATTGATCTTACCATTTTGTCCCGGACGCCATCTTTGTTTTGATCCGGAAATGGATATTTTGAGTCGTAGAGCAGATCGGAGTGCGTCCAATTACCCAAGTTTAGAAAAGGAAAGGGAACGCTATTAAGTTCACTATGTACATGTACATTTTAACTTTTAAGATGATAAATTATGTGATGTACGATTAAAGTGATACAGTATTTTATAAAATTTTTTTTTTAACCTAAAACCTAGAAAATAGAAATAAACATTATAAAAAATGCAATTAAATAAAACTGATAATTTTTCACTTTTTCACAAATTGTTGAACATCTCTAAATCATATTTATTTTATCCTATGCGTCTTTTAGGGTAAAATTCAAGTTTTAAGTATCTTTTTGCATCATGTACATGTCCTATGCATATACGGATTATTTATTCCAATGTACATGCCTCTATATGTTTTACCTAGTATACTCGCCTGATTATTGTTGTACCATTTGGGAAGTCTGTAATTTATTTTGCATAGAAATTTTTGCCTGACACAAATTATTAAAGAAGTCAGCACGTGAAGACCTACTTAGAAAAAAGTAAAATTACAAAAATATCGAACTCCAAGAAAATTTCAGATGTACAATACAATCTTATCAGAGACAAATGTTCCTCTACAATAAAATGTGTCTTTTCATAAAACTAGATGTATTTATATATATTGCTGTCGTTTTTAGGAACTATCTGTGACTCTCTTGTATTGCAGATCCCGGTTCATTTACTATTATTAATGTTAGAGAAAGGCAACATTCCTACACGTAACAGACTATATGAAACACCGCTTGATATATTCTTTTTATAATACCAGTCTGTGGACGATTTAGACGATGCATATGTTCAGTAACCAATACATTGTTTTCCTCCGTTGACTCTTTCTTATGGATATGCACATCCCAGTAGGTTCGATTTGCGTGTGTTCGTATTGACGTTCCTGCTGATTCCACTACTGTTGGAGCTTCTCCCGGAGCTAGGGCACAACCAGCCTAGTAGTGCGCACTTTTGTGTTGACGTTCCCGCTGATTCCACTACTGTTGGAGCTTCTCCCGGAGCTGGGGCACCATCAGCCTAGTAGTGCGCACTTTTGTGTCGACACAAACTATCATTGATATGCATGGTCATATTAAATTATAAAATGAATTGTAACAAAACTTTGGATTTCCGAAATACTATGGATTTTCCACACAATGAATATATAGACTTAGCTGTACTAGTATTTAACAAATCTTTTAGGAATTTTGGGTTCTCAATGCTCTTCAACTTCGTACTTTATTAATTTGGCCTTTTGATCTTTTATTATTCAAGCGTCACTGATGAGTCTTTCTTAGAGGAAACACACGTCTGGTGTACAACATTTCTATCCTTGTATCTATGAATGATAAATATTAAGACAGTTCACCACTTGTTTTGTTCTTTTATTTACCATTGTTTGTCATCTTATCAAGATTAAAGTTGGGAGGATAAACAGACCTATAAAAACACAAAAAAACCACTACGCAATATATGCAGGTCTCAATGTCCTTGTCGATCGTTATGCTATGATATATCTCAATGCAGTTTGTTATTTGAAGAAATATATCTTTGACAATGTCTGTTCTTTATTAATTTACCAGTATTCCATGTTTTTGCACTTTGGACGATTAAGAGTTTGTGAAATTGTATAGACACCGAGCTATTGTTTAATACTATAATATTAGAGTTTTCTTTAGTTGTCTTTTAGTTTATTGTGTAGTTAGGTAACTGTGATGTGTCACTTTGATACTATCCCTAATATACGCCAACAAAATCAAAAACCTAGAAATACTTTTAATATCCTAACAGTATAACATATCACCAATGTTTATACGAATAAGGAGATGCGGTATGATTGCCAATGAGATAGCTATCAACCAAACTTTAAATGAAGTGCATGTAAGCAATTATAGGCAACCATACGACCTTCAGCAATGAGAAAAACCGATACCTCTTGTTCAGCTTCAAAAGGCCCCACATGAAATATATTTGACAAACACGTTTTCGGTAAATGTATTTTTATTTGTATTCATCAGATGATTGAAGCCCTTTTCAACTGATTTTAGTTCGTTCTTATGTTGTACTGCTACACCACTGTCCTAGGTTAAGGGGAGGGTTGGGATCCAGCTTACATGTTTAAACTCGCCTCACTCTGTAAGTATGTGCCTGTTCCAAGTCAGGAGCCTGTAATGCAGTGGTCGTCGTTTGTTGCTGTGTTATATTAGTGTTTTATTATTTTTATGCCCCACCTACGATAGTAGAGAGGCATTATGTTTTCTGTCTGTGCGTCCGTCCGTCTGTTCGTCTGTCCGTTCGTCCCGCTTCATGTTAAAGTTTTTGATCAAGGTAGTTTTTGATGAAGCTGAAGTCCAATCAACTTGAAACTTAGTACACTTGTTGCTTATGATATGATCTTTCTAATTTTAAAGCCAAATTAGACTTTTGACCCCAATTGCACGGCCCACTGAACATAGAAAATGAAAGTGGGAGTTTCAGGTTAAAGTTTTTGGTCAAGGTACTTTTTGATGAAGTTGAAGTCCAATCAACTTGAAACTTAGTACACTTGTTGCTTATGATATGATCTTTCTAATTTTAAAGCCAAATTAGACTTTTGACCCCAATTGCACGGCCCACTGAACATAGAAAATGAAAGTGGGAGTTTCAGGTTAAAGGTTTTTGGTCAAGGTACTTTTTGATGAAGTTGAAGTCCAATCAACTTGAAACTTAGTACACTTGTTGCTTATGATATGATCTTTCTAATTTTAAAGCCAAATTAGACTTTTGACCCCAATTGCACGGCCCACTGAACATAGAAAATGAAAGTGGGAGTTTCAGGTTAAAGTTTTTGGTCAAGGTACTTTTTGATGAAGTTGAAGTCCAATCAACTTGAAACTTATATAGTACACATGTTCCCTATGGTATGATCTTTCTAATTTTTATGCCAAATTAGATTTTTTTACCCAATTTCACGGTCCATTGAACATGTAAATGATAGTGTGAGTGGGGCATCCGTGTACTTTGGACACATTCTTGTTTGTATATAAATTAGGCCATAAGTTGTTTCGTTTGAATTGTTTTACATTGTCGTTTCGGGTCCATTTATAGCTGACTATTCGGTAAGAGTTTTGCTTTTTTGAAGGCCGTATTGTGACCATAAGTTTTTTTTCTGTTTCATTTGTTCTCTTGTGAAGACTTTTCACATTGGCAATCATACATCATCATACCACATCTTTTTTTAATACATATCTACACATATCTTGAGTCTAATAAATCGTTCAGAGTTATCTTTCCTTTACCTGACAACATTAACATTTATATGGATAATAGAGAAGAGTTTTTAGAAGATAACTTTTTTCTCTATGAAATGATTCATAATAAATACTTTAAATCTGTATAAGAACTGAAAAAAACTAAATGTTATATTTCAACCAAATCAGAGCTGGGCAAATGTTCTTTAGCCAAGTAATTTTTTAAACCACACGTTGTGTTATATTTCTGTAGGTTGAATCATCTATATCCAATCCCAGTCTCGTTACAGCCAGTACAGCTAAACTAGTCCGGCCGATTGGTGAAAAAATTGCTCAAATAATGAGGAAAGCACCAATTTTTGCATGATGGTACATTTTTGTGTACTGAGCAGTATTAGCTATGGACCCACCTTCAAAATTCAATATGGCGGCTTATTTCAAGATGGCTGCCATAAGTTCTAAAATATTTTCCAGTATTGCACAAACCACAGTGGGTTTGATGCTGGAAGCACAAAAATCAACACATTTGAATGACTTGGTGTACTTAGCAAGATTTTGTTTTGATCTATCTTTGAAATACAAAATGGCGGCTATTTTCAAAATGGCCGCCATGAAAAATAAGCAAATATTCATTATTGAGAATTGACCTGAATATAAGCATTTTATTGATGTATATGGTCATTTAGTATCTGTCACAGTTCTGTCCTTTTTGATTTTGGCTTGCTTGTCATTTCATACAAAAAATAGTCGCTTTCCTAAAAAGCTGCAGAAGTAGCTTTCATTAAAAGCTGCACTATTTGTTGTCTTGGGTCTCACAAAAACAAGATATCTGTGATTTGGAATTTATCTGCCTTAAGATATTATTCAGTGCCTATCTTATTTCTTGGGTCGCAATATTTTGCAGCTTGAAATATTATACTTATTTAAACACATATTAGTGAAATGGCAGGAATTGAGGACAACAAGGACAAGAACATTGAAATGGCAGAAACTGAATCACTTGGGGATATGGAGAAACCCACAACTGAAGACGCTTTGACAGAGGAAAGCTAAAAAATGACTATTAAACAATTGTACCAAGAATTTTTAGCAGATAGAAAATCTAATGCTCAAAGAACAGCTGATTTACCGCAATATAAAACAGAGCAAAGCGTGAATTGATAAAATATGTGTTGGTCTCATTACGATTCAAGCTGAACAGAAAGAGACAATGCATATTAATAACGAACAGATGGAAGCAATATCTCAGCAACGTCAGCAGTCTGAAGACAGGATAGACCAGAAGGCTAGTGGTAATTGTGGTAATTGCTTGGCGGAATTGATGGTGAGAACAATAAGATATTCAATGCTGTGGTGAGACGAGTGGACAAAATGACAACATCTGAGGAAGGAGACACAGTTCAATTCAAAAGTGCATTTGAACAGCAGGGTACCTTCCTACAACTGGCATCTGTTGTAAATGAATTAGTGGACAATCGAAATAAAGGAGTTAAAATTCCTGCAATTGACACATCATCTTAGCCAAAATTTGACCTTAGCCAGTACAAACCAAGTTTACCAAAAGTAAACAACAAATCCGTGCCTTGGGTCTTTCCCCTATTGTACCGCACCAACTCTGTTGAAGGTGTCTTCACAATTTAATCAAAAGTCCTATGTCAGGGCCCTTGGCCCTACATGAGACAGTTCAAATTATACAACAACAATCTCCATTTAAGAACATACTATAAACCCCTAGTTCTAATCAAGGATAGCAGCAAAAAGGCTTATGTGTCTTCTTACGCACATTTGCCATCTACTATGAGTCAATAATATTTGGTTCAGAGCAGCACACCATTACAGAAACAATTGGCTGCAAGTGGATTTTATCAAGTTTCTCCAATGCTAAATGCAGTGCCTACTTACGGTATCATCCCCGCCGAGTCAATGGCAAATCCCACATATATCACTCCAATTATGACAACCTCGTCAGCTCCTGGAACTCTAACATGCTTCCCATAACAACAAGCCGACTCCATTGACCGATCCAGATAAGGAAACCAAAAGAGTGTGGCAACAGCTCTTCTTCAGACTTCTCATTGGAGAGAGAATATACCCGATGGCAAGAAAATCATGGTGCACGGGACCGGAGCCGAAGCCCACAGCTCCCAAAAATACAAAAACTCAATTGAAGAGGATCCTTGAAATGGGAGACGTTCATTTACCAATTTGAACGAACTGCCGGTAGATGACAATGGGAAAACAGGAAAAATGTGTGTAGGCCCCAGATTGACAGGCCGATGTTGGCTTTGAGTACGCTAGCAAGGTACACACAGATGATGATTTAAAGGCCTTAAAAAAAGCATTCATTTGGAGCAGCGCTTCAGCAAGAAAGACGATCTGACCAGATTGGAACCGAAGCATTCCTCCGAGGAAGTACAGACAAAGATTCTTCAAGGCATGTAATAGAGAGGAACCAAAACATTCATTAAGGCGATAAAAACCATTGAAAACCTCAAAAGCAAACCAGATAGAGATATATGGATAAAAAACTGCCATTCATGACATCTACAAGTCTACTTTGGGGATGGCGCAGTATCACCGACCGATAAAGGAAATATGAGCAGTCCTTTGGATAATGAGGTGCATAACCTCGCACAATTAGTCACAAAACTAGCTGATGTTATGCTTTCAACTAACCATGGATTGGCCGATCAATATAACCTCGGTTCTTCTGATCAAATAATCATGGAAGATCACCAGTTCAATGGAAGATGACCTGATCAATATACACGTGAAAGATCTCCTGAGCAATACAA
This sequence comes from Mytilus galloprovincialis, assembly GCF_965363235.1. Lineage (NCBI taxonomy): Eukaryota > Metazoa > Mollusca > Bivalvia > Mytilida > Mytilidae > Mytilus > Mytilus galloprovincialis. The sequence goes on along the minus strand of NC_134846.1, from coordinate 7,198,753 downwards.
TCGCGGTATCGCCAAATAGATATACACCCAATCTTAATGCCTGTCGATCAGCAACACCCCCACTAAGCTAGAGATCATATAGTTCCTAAAGACAACGGTTAGCATCTCCACGGACAAACTCCAGAAATCCCGGTTATTTCAGACAACGGTCACCTTCACCAGGATACGGAGCAAATCAAAGTGCAGCTCCAACAATGAAGTCTTTAAACAGCAAAGGGTCGGGCCAGTAGGCCAACGCACGATTCCAAAGTATATTGACCATGAAACATCACCTCATCACAAAATAGAACAGAGGCCCATGTCCTCGTCCGATATTGTCATCCGACGAACCATTTGAAAGAGCTTAGCAGTACGAGGTACTATGCATGACCAGAATGTGAGCATGATTGTGGACACTGCTGCAATGATTACATTAGTAAATGAGAAATTAATTCCGGTAGAAAATGGAGATTTGGAGAACGTAACGCTACGTGGTTTGGATTAACAGCTTGTTATTGGGAACATACGATGGGATGTGTGCAAAGAGCCATTAATAGACGATTTTATACTTAGGCTAGATATTTTGGACACACTGAGCGCAGTGATAAACCTGAGTACTATCAAAATCACCATCAACAATAAAGTGATAAATGCGGCATTTTTTAACAGTCGAAACGAGATTTCAACTCAGCAAGTTTGTATAAAACGAACCATTACAGTTCCGCCAAACTCAAAAATGACTGTTACCATTAAATAAAAAAAAGTGCTGATCATGAGTGTATTTTAGGACCATGCTCGCTAAATAGTTGCAAATTGGTTTCGCACGTAGTTGGAAAAGGAAATGGTTGCCCTTTAACCATTTTAAATGATGGCAATCGTTTAACCTATTGATTACATAGAATAATTTGACGATGTAGTGGGTACGGCAGATGAAAACGCGATAAGTGACCTAAGACGTGGCATTGAAGAGACACGAGACAAGGTGCCCTCGGCACTGCCTCAAAGTTCAGATGAGTTACATTCTATTCCACCACATTTAACCAACCTATATTAACGTTCAATCGACTCGTTTCAACCTATTTCATTCCAACCATCAAAACTGAAAGCGTTTAAAGAACAATTACAATAACATGTAACATATTGATAAACATTTTGAATTTCACTATTTGCTTTTGTATATGCAACCATATTTGCAAATGTATGTGGTATAGAAATAACCAAATTATTTTTTTTATATTTTAAAATTAATTGATAAAAAATTCAAGAACATGAAACTCATTTTTAAAGAATCATTACTTTAATTTGCGATATTATGTGGAATACCTTTAGGACAATCTTGATATTTATTCCTTTTTTTTCGCCATCTTGAAAATGGCAGCCATATTGGATTTTTCAGAGTGGGTCCATAGCTGAAATCAAAGGGTATATAACCAAGAACTACCATGCAAAGTTTCATGCTTTCCTCATCAAGTGAGCAATTTCGCTCTATATCTGCACCAATCGCCCGGACTAAACGGACGTGCTGGGCCAGCTGTCCTACACCCGCTATCTTCGAAGAGGGTTTGCAGATAGACGATCAACGACATAATGCTTAAGATGACAGAAACCCCACGCCGTACAGTAAACGTAATACTTGGCGTATTCCCGCGTTAACATGTACTCTAAAACCCATTGTAGATGGGAGAGTGTTATGCCGATTAACGTCCAAGGTGTTAGATGATTGGCCTTCATTTCACTGCCTCACGGCTTTGGTCCTGATAACGCTTCTTTAGTACTACGTCCAAAACGCATCTACCAGTACTCCATCATCGAGGTTAGCGGGCTGCCAAGCTGACCAAACTGGCCCTGATAGCAGCCGTTGTGAAGAAATAACAACATAATAGTAAACAAACCATAAAGAACTCACAAAACCGAGATGGCGACCTCCAAAATGGCCCTGTTCCTGACCGATGTAGGCAAACATTATTTAAACGCTCACCAATCGCCTTCCATTTGTTGTCATGATACTAACTCTATGTTAAAGGAAGCATGAGGATTAAATTCACGGATGTCATTCGATTTAACGAGAGAAACTATCGTGAAAGAATAACTAACGGGGGTCAAGTATTGCGAGACGATCGTGAAAGCTCTGGTACCGGATCGTGAAAAAACATATCCGATATCATTTGTGAAACGGTTATTCCATAACGGTCAACCAACTCGTGATGGCGTCCGTAAAATTTACGAAGGGATGATTTCAACTTCACCATTAGGAACTCTTGGTTTAATAGCTTCCTTGTGAGCAGCAAACCTCTATCAAGAAAATCATGATAGGAAATGCAAGCACGGGAATATTGTATCAATTGGGAGATATATACCCCGTATGCAGGTGCTGCTGGAATGTTGCTACTTAGAAATGGAAAGTTCACAATTGGAAAGCTGAAATCATCTCTTTTGTCGTAAAGTTTTGTTTTCAACCGACCCTCATTGTCAATTTCTAGATGTAAGTCAAGATATGAAGCCGACTTAATTGTATCTGTAGTATCCTTTATCTCTAGTTCGATTGGATAGATGCGTTCCACATAGTCACCAAATTTTGAATTGTTTAGTGAAAGAACATCATCTATATAGCGGAAAGTAGAGTTGAAGGATATTGCTAACTTCTTGTCTTTCTTCCTAAGAAGTTCCTGCATGAAAGCGATAACTGTCTGTTGTTATGATTGTAAGGTGTACATTGTCGACTTCTGCAAGGTTTCAAATAACATTGACCTCATTATCATGCATCATTTGGCAATGTTCGTTTTATGTTGTTTGGCCCTTTGCTTATATACCTGTATGTTATAGCGCCACGGTATTTGGTGTATTGTGTACATGTCTGTCTGCTTGTTTCATATATGACGTCAATTGAATTTGATATATTGAATGATAGTAAGATGTCTATGTCTGGCTGTCGGTCAGGGTTCATATACTTTCGACATTATGTTCCAAATTAATTGCCCAAACATAACTTGTACATTTGTCAGTTTCTTATGTACTGTAAGGATCGGAACACCTGTATTCGGTTTACGGAATGTTTGTAAAGATATGTATGGCATGGTTCTGATCTTTTTATTAACCATTGACAATTGTAAGCGTATTTGACATTTCTAGTCAAACCCTAAATATTACAGACGTTCAACAAATATTCTATCCCAAGTAAAGCAAAAGAGACATTTCAGCATTTGCGCTCTGGTATTCGTTAGTCTGTAGTATATAGTTATCTCATTGGAAATCAATCCACATCTGCTACGTTGTATATAAAGATACATAGAACTTAAAAAGAAAGTACTGTTGCACAAAATTTGGTTATCGTTCAATCTCAAATTGTTCGTGAAAGATGCTGTTTTTGCTATAAGTTTTTGGTTGATGGTTAACATTTTGGTTTAATCGTTGCATACCCATATTAAATAGCTAAATAGTGGCGGTCTGCCTGAGTTGTACCGTTCTCGGAGCTGAATTTTTCACACTGATTTAGACACGTTTTTAGTTGTGTTTTTTTAACTTTCGAAGTAAAAAACACATGACAGCTTTAATATGTTCATTCTTAACAAAATAGTTACAGGGTTCAACCAGTTGCATGTATATCAAGTGGTAAAAGAAATATTGATTTCTGATTACTAGTATCAGGTCTGGTCACGCATTATCTTTCACGATCATGAAAAACACCGCCGTAAAGACAATTCGTGGGGCTAATACATCACACATTAGACACGAACTAGAAAATATGGATTTAAAAGATTTTAAAACTTTTTTCATACAAGTAGGAGGCAATGATGCTAGCAACAAGCGTGATCCTGAACTCGTTGAATGTGAATTTGTTAATATGATCAACATAATTGGTAAAACAACTAGGAATGCTAGAATTATTTTAGCCGAATGTCCACCACGACGAGATGCAAACGTAAAAATCGTTAACAACATAATTGGGAAAGTAGCCGAAAGTTATGATGTGGAATGTCTACAAACTGTCCAAAGCTTTATTAGACAAAATGGTCATCTCAACAGCGAACAAATCTGGTGTGACGGAACTCACCTCACTGACAGAGGAACGGCAACACTTCTCAGACTATACCATACACTTGTCAAAGTCACCAAAGAAAAGTCGGACACAACATCTTTAAATCACAACAACTCTCACGTTGGTGTTTGTTTTTTCTGTGGCGAAGAGGGACACAACTCTCGATTTTGCCGCCATGAGACAAAAATACAGTGTTGGACCTGCTCAAAATATGGACATAAAATGAAAAACTGCTGGTATTCATCAAATTAGGACACTGGCAATGCATGTTATGCCGAAACTTTTCTTTTACAAACAATGAACAAATTTGAATGTTTAAATATCATATGTACCTTGTGTGATAATATTGAATGTAAATGTAAAGGAATGAAAAATGATCAATACTATTCTTCCATAAGTGCAGAAAAATCTTTACGCTTACACGGAACACTACTTTAAAGAACAACAGATCTTTAAATAATAACAGAAAAGAATCAATAAAAGCAACAAAATATCAAAATAAAGATACATATTTTGGCCTTAAGAAAAATGGATTAAAAATTTCTCATTTAAACATAAGAGGGGTCCTATCTAAATTTGATGAGATGAAATTATTTATAAATCAAAAAAATAACACACATATTATGGGAATATGTGAAACATTTCTCACAATTAACACGGAAGACAGTTTTATTAGTATTAAAGGATTTGAACTTGAACGCAAAGATCGATGTGAAACAAGTGAGAAAAAGGGAGGGGGTGTAGTTGCTTACGTTTCTAGCTCTTTAAAATACAAAAGAAGAACTGATTTAGAAATAAGTTCACTGGAAAGTATCTGGCTTCAGATTCATTTCAAAAACTCCAAATCCCTATTAATATGTTTTATCTACAGACCTCCTGATATGCCACAATCCTACTGTACAATTAATTGATACTCCTACCCGTATCACATCAACATCAAGTACTATCATTGATCATGTTTATACTAACCACCCTGAAAATATAGTTGAAACAAATGTCCAATAGTGATCATTATCAAGTATAAATTACGAGAAAAATAAACCAAAAAGATGTTCCAAGCTTACAGCATAAACAAATTAGGTATCGATGTTTCAAAAACTTTTAATGAAAACAAGTTTTTGGAGGATTTAAATAAGACAAATTTTGCTCAAATTGAACAAATAAGTGATACTCAATCTGCCACTGACATGTGGTATAAACTATTTCTGTCAGTTATTAACAGGCACTCTCCTGTCAAAGTAAAAAGAATTAAACATATACGCCAACCAGACTGGCTTACAGATGAGATAAAAGACGCTCAAAAGAAAACTATCATCAAAGCAAAAGGGATTGGGAAAAATTCCGTTATTGGCTCAACAAATGTACTAAATTAATAGAAAAATCTAAACAGTCCCATTTCAAGCAAGCAATAGAAAATAACAAAAATCCTAAAGAAATTTGGGCTTTACTCAAAGATTTAAAACCCAAAACCCAAAATGAAATCCCATCTACCATGCATTTTGACAATAGAGTATGATAATGTGCAAGATATAGTAAATCATTTCAACACTCACTTTACAACAATAGGTGATAAATATGTTACAAATAGCACGCAATATCAAACAAATAAATTAAATGATTATGTTCAAGACAAAATACCCGCTGGTGTTAGATTTACGATTCCGTTTATTAAACTAGACGAAACTAAGAAATTACTTTCTAAACTAGAAACATCAAAAGCAACTGGACTTGATGAAGTTGGTCCGTTTTTCATTAAATTGTCATCGGAAGCTTTAGCCCGAAGTATAACGTATTTAATAAACTTAAGTATACTAGAGGGTGTTTTCCCAGAAAATCTTAAATTAGCTAAAGTAACTCCAATATTTAAAAATGGTGATAAACATATGCCAGAAAACTACAGACCTATATCAATACTTCCTACATTATCAAAAATATTTGAAAAACATGTCGCAAAACATTTTTATCTATATCTGTCAAAATATAAAGTATTACATTAGGCTCAATCTGGATTTCGATCTAACCACTCATGTCAGACAGCCCTTACCAAATTAATTGACACCTGGCTCAAATGTATTGATAATAGTAATGTTGTAGGAACAGTCTTTCTAGATTTAAAAAAGGGATTTGATCTCGTTAATCACACCATTCTCTGCAATAAATTACATTTATACAAAGTCTCTAATCATTCAATAAAATGGTTTGAGTCGTACCTGTCTAATAGAAAACAAAAAGTGTGCTCTGGTAATACAGCCTCAGAATCTAAATGTATCAAATATGGGGTTCCCAAAGGGTCCATTTTAGGTTCCCTTTTGTTTGTCTTATTCATAAATGACATGACTTTCGAAGCCACTCATACAGCCATTAATATGTATGCTGATGATACAACACTTCATACATATGGAACAAATAAGGAAGAGATAGAAAGGAAACTAAATTACGATGCCAACACCATAAATAATTGGTATCTGAACAATAGGATGGTTATAAATCCCTTAAAAACTACTTCTATGTTGATTGGAACAAATAAGAAACGAACTTTGCTAGGAAATGATATGAATATATGTATACAAGACAGCCCAATCACACCCGTTGGAATACAGAAACTTTTGGGTGTATATATATTGACAAAAGTTTGGACTGGAAATTTCAAATTGACTATGTATGTAAAAACTTAAGTTCTGGTATTGCACTGCTTTCTAGAATTAAGAAATTTGGATATAAGTAGTAGAAAGCTGTTTTAAAATGCTTATATTCTGCCCATATTTGATTTTTGTTGCTCAATATGGGGAAATTGCTATGAGGATGGATATAAAATAATTCTTAAAATGCAAAAAAGAGCTGCAAGGATTATACTTGATGCACCAATACTAACACCTAGTATAAATTTATTTAAAGAGCTAAAGTGGTTGAATTTCAAATCTAGAATTTCATATCATAAACTTATTCTTGTTCATAAAATTCTAAACGATAAAGCACCTGATTACTTATTGAAGGAACTCTGTTATCCAATTGTTAACCTACTTAGTAGAAATCTAAGGTCATCTGCAAATAATAATTTAGCTGTTGTACGACCGAACACAAATTCAATGAAGAAATCTTTTGCATATAGATCATCTATACTTTGGAATAAACTACCAAATGAAATAAAAAATTTTGAAAACCTGGACACTTTTACACAAAAATGTGTTAATTTCTTGACTATAAATGATTTATAACAACTTACTTAAATATTCTAATGATTTGTATGTTACGCACGGTATTCGGTTTAGTAATGGTAACGTTACTCGACGTCGTTTTTCTATTATTTCAACCTACTTCTGTACGAAACGTCAAAGCAAATGCATCTTTTTAAAAAACAGCTGTCATTTTGATGTTTTACTTTTTTATTTAAAAATAATAGACTGTTAACATGGCTGATTTTATATTTTTGACAAACAAACTTTATTTCATCATAATCTTAACTTATCGAAAGTATATATTTCAAATATTTGTCACTGTCCAAGCATATCAATTGTTGCAAAATGTTTAATGCTTTATGATGCTCACGATTCCGTCATCACAAGTACCTATGTATATGCATATATATCGCTTTGAGAAAGCCAGTACGGTACCAAAGCTGTTTTGTGCTCCACATTTTATCAACCCTCCTTCAACTGTAGTTTTTCAAACTGCAGTTCGTCTTTTTATTCGTACTATCAACATATCAAATATGTGTCTTTCAAGAAGATGGTAAAGAAAAATAATCCTCGTTCGGGTCAATGGCAACACCAGCTACTATGTATCCTTCTGTTTGCTTGATCTGTAAATTTAATTTCATTTTAAGACTTTGGAATGCAGTGGGTAATTTTAAATTATTGATTTTATTGCAAAATTAAAAAAAGTAGTCTACAGTCGGCCTTAGAATAGAATGACTTTTTTCACATGCGTCTGTTTGTCGGATGCGTGGACATGACTTTTAGTGTATCATGGACTTTTAGTGTATCATGAAAACAAACATTCGTACCAGCAGACAAATAAATGTTACTTGTCCTCAAAAACTTTAGCTTCAGTACTATTAAAGCTTGTGCTACATATACTTATCTTAAAATTTCGGGTAATCTTTGAAAAAAATACGTGTAAATTAACTCATGAAAATAGTGGGATTATAACAAGAGAATCATGCTTGGCAATTGACTTGTTTAACCATACTACACGCCGTAAAACGCAATTCTTTTGCATTAAAAATAACTAACCCATTGCATGATATTATTGTTTTTATCCGAAAAAAAATAGACGCTTTTATGATCAGCGAATGGTTTCTCGGAGTTCAGTATTTTTGTGTTTTTACTTTTTACAAAACTTTGATGGTTTTTATTGTTGTTATTACCATTTGAAAAAAATTATTAAAAAGTTTTCTCTCAAAATAATACCATTACGCAGATCATGATACATGTTTAGTCAATGGAAAATAATTTATATATTTTTTTATATATAACGCCGGTAACGTTGACGTTCCGTGCAAAAATCGTTCAGTTTGGACGTGGTAACATTTTGGGGAGACACGGAAACCTTGATGGAAATTGATGAAAAATTTAGCGTTTCCTTAACATTGAAGGCTTAAACAGATCTTGAAAAAAATCACATTTCAGTAATAACATTTGTTTTCATAGTTCATTTGTCTGTGACAAATTTAAAATACCCTTAATTATCTTGTTACTGAAAAATCTTGAACAATGGCTCTATGGTAACATTTAAGGGAGACACGGAAATTACTGAAAAAAAAAATAAAATGAGAGAAGCTATGAAAATTAGAATATGCAGTCTACCCCATTTTGTTGTGGCATTTACTAGACACCAACATTATTTGCCGAGCTTAATATTTTTTTGATTGGGTATATATAGTTATACTTTGCAATTAGATATGTTGTTTTACAATAATAAACGGGTCTTGGAGTATTTTGGCTCTGAAAGATGACCAAAATCAGCCATTTTGGACATGAGGCTAAATAAGACATATTGAAACAGTTAAGATTATACATACACTTTATAGACAGCATTGTTATTTCTATGCATTCTTACACTTGAAGTGATGTATTACTAGAAACAACTATCAAAAAATTATAAATGTTGCCATATTTTTTTATTTAAACCATCGAAATATGCCAAAAAGGCTTATTTTTGCTGTTTTCGAGCAATTTTAGCTGTTAAAAAATGGCGCCCCCAAAAAATCAAGATCGGTTCAAAATTTCCCAAAAAAATTTTGTGTGGTTAAATACATTACTAAGGTGCACCAATGTGCCAAATATGAACTCATTTGGCAAAAGTGGCATTCGGACGGTTTTGCATGGTTTTCTGGCAGATTGGCTCTTAAGAATAATTTTTTTGTAAAATTCAATAAAGTCACATTTTCGTGTAGAGTTGGCGAACCTTTCCTATAATTTATATGAAAATATTATAATATCAAAGTGTTTGCTTTCATTTTTGTGTACTTGAATTTTCAAATTTTAAAGCTCTTTGGAATTTCGAAAATAGCCGCTAGATTGTGAACAGACTTGATATTTATCGTGACCGTTTCACATCATAAATATGATCATATTATATCCCATCTGTACAAATTTTATCGAAATCCATTCAGTAGTTTGTATTTATTTCTTCGTTTATATTTGGATGGTTGGTTCTTGTTGTTACGTCTTACACGGCAAATATGGCACTATGAATACGGAATTATTGCTTAATCATAAAATAAGACAGAACATTTTATTTATTAAAATCACTGAGGTTTTATTTAATTTCGATTCAAATAAGAAATACAGACAAGTTACTTTTTAATAATTCGTAGAATTGATTTGTTTTCGTCCTTCTTAATTCATCAAGAAATGGTCAAATGAAACATAGACCGAATACCGTCTATATATACGGACGGTATTCGGTTACATCTTGTTACATCTTGTGATCAATTTTATTTGGCAATCGCCAATGGCAGTCAGCAGGGTTAAAGAACATCAGTTGTTCGACCTGTCAGTCAAATGCGTTTTGTTTAAATATACTTTTTCACTATTTTGGTCTTTTGGAAAATGTTGTTTGTGCTGTTTTTTTACCCTTGTACAACGAAATTTGTTTAACATGCACACGTATAAAAATTGCGGTTTTTATCCAACGCAATCATAGGTTTGAACATAGTTTTCAATTTAGACTAGTATATATAAGTACGTCTGAGTCAGTGACAACTCTACAACAGATTTATCCATCGGATCACCAGCAATGATGGTGATATACATGGCTGTGTTCATCTGTAACAATTACATCTCCATGCCTTATATATCATGTACTGTAGTACGACGCTAGATTAAAACTGACGAGGAAAAGTAACACACGGCCACCGAAAGCTTTATTTTTGTGAAGCTCAGGTAGTCGTGTGGTCTAACGCGACGGCTACAGTGCAGGCGATTAGGTGTCACGATATCTCAGTAGCATGGGTTCGAATCCCGGCGAGGGAAGAACAAAAAAATTTGCGAAATTTACAGATCTAACATTGTTGGGTTGATGTTTAGACGAGTTATATATATGAATTTATTTTTCTCTTTGATACAGACAGTTTATAGTTAGTATGAATAGTGCATTTACATAAAATGTTAGAAACTGTAAGCTTTGTAATATTTGTACTGTTTGTTCTTTGTGAGGGCCTCAAGGTATATTAGCGAAAGCTAATTGAGTCACCCTCTTTAAATAAAGTCATTACTTATTTACTTATCAAAATAATGCGTTGCCTGATCTTTCACGATCAAGTTTGATGAAAATTCAATAAAATTCAAGGTTTTCATAAACAGATTAACTGTTTTAAGGGAAGAGCATACTTTTATTTTATTGTACTATCAGATACACCAAGGATTAAATTTCAAATATATCATGATATATTGAAATATGACTATTATAGGTACAAATAGCGTGTTTTTTTAAAAATAAATTCCATAGACATGCATTGCGCCTTTTGTGTTTTTTCATAAAGTACTTCATATTTTCTTTATCTTATTCCACAGTAATGTTGAGGAAGTTGAACCATTTTGACAGACACATTTTTTGGTTTGGGTTTGTTCCGCGTTTTGAAATTTAAGCGATTTTTTCACCGATTTTAAACTATAATTTACAATAAATATCTTTCACGATCCGGTACAGGAGCTTTCACGATCGTCTCGCATTACTTGACCCCCGTTAGATATTCTTTCACGATCATTTCTCTCGTTAAACCGAACGACACCCGTGAAATTTATCTCCACATAAAGATGGTATTCATAGTCGGTACAATTGTGCTCTACATACGTTTGAAAGACATGATTAGATGCTACAGATTTTAAAACTGATGTTGAACTATATATCAATTTAAATATTCCTATAAGATGAATACAGGCAGTTTAAAATTAATTCTATATAGCTAAAAACAATCTGAGACAAAAACAGAGGACTGCATATAAAAAGAATCATTTTATTTTAAAACAAGACAGTTGTAAACATATTAATTTCGTGTAAGTTGCCCTCATGTAGAAATTGAAATAAAAAGATATAGTAAAAATACACAGAGACCAAAGGCTAGGTAAATTTTGTAATAAATTTATGATGATGATGAATATTTTTTTTTCTAGATTGTAAACTGATCTCAACTTTAGGAGTTCAATTACAAAAGAAACAAAAATTAAACATACGTTGATTTTGCCATTTGATTAGGGACTTCCGTTTTGAATTTTCCTCCGATCTCAATTATGTTGTTCTGCTCACTGTTTAATACTAAAAAACAATAAGGTTTAAGAAAACTGTGTTTATTAATAAAAAAGATAGTCCTTCCATGAAAATATATACGCATAATCACCGTACTGGTTTCTTTCTATTGAGTTAAATCTAGTGTAATACATGTTACTAGACATGTATGCCATCATCATTTTGTTCATCATTTTTGAATATCGTACTGCATTTTGTTCACCTCAACTATTGTATTTGTTTTTGTATTGATGTTGTATGTTTTTCTGTAACATTGTGTTAAGTTTTTAGACAATAAAGTATCTATCTACCTATCTAGTATTTTAGCGTTTTTAATTTTTATACATTTTACTGTCTTTCTAATATAAGAAATGTTTGCACTTTGACAGTATAGTTGGACTAAAAGCAAATGTTTGGCGTACGTTTTGACGATATAACCCGGAATGCAATTAACGTTTTTGGAGAAACCAAGACATGCAGTGATGTGGACATACCTTGACCTATAATGGCTTACTTTTATGAATTGTTATTTGGATGAAGAGTTGTCTCATTGGCCCTCATACCAAATCTTCCTATATCTACATAGGAAAAATCCTTTGATTAATTGTTTTTAGCTTAGCGCGTACTTATAAATGGTTTTCTATATACTTCTTCTGCCACTTGTGACGGTTATTCTTTAGTTTTCTATGTTGTGTCGTGTGTGCTATTGTTTTTCTGTTTGTCTTTTTCATTTTAGCCATGGCGTTGTCAGTTTGTTTTAGATTTATGAGTTTGACTGTCCCTTTGGTATCTTTCGTCCCTCTTTTATCACATGCGAAGCTGAATATGGTAGTCTGATATGACACATCTAATTGACACCACTGGTTAAATATACCCCTTCTTACGGTTATCTTTTACTGTGAACATTGATGGTGGTATGAACTTTAGACAGATGTTTAAACTGGTCGAATAAAATAAAGAAGACCCGGCTCAATATTGCTCTTTATCAGCTTTTTTGTGAAGTTAATAGTTGTCCAGTATACATATGAGAGAGGTTGATCATTCTTTTTTATGTTCATAATGCAGGCAGAACTTTTATTGCCTATATCAAAGGAGAGAAGGACGGATTTGAGATTTTCTAAAATCTTCTCTTTCGTGAATGATGAAGGGGAATATGGGGTATTCCTTTTTTTTGTTATGAATTCCAAATTCCAAATAAAAGAGGGGCGAAAGATACTTGAGAGTCAGTCAAACTCACAGATCGAAAATAAACTGACCATGCCATGGCTAAAAAAGAAAAGAAAAACCTGACAAATATAGTACACAAGACACAATTTAGAATACTAAAGACTAAGCAACATGAACCCACCAAAACTGGGGGTGATCTCCATTGCTCCGGACGTGTAAGCAGATCCTGCTCCACATGTGGCACCCGTCGTGTTGCTCATGTTATTACAAACCCGATAAGTAGTATAATTCGGTAGGTCACATTCGTGAAAAGGGAACGGGATTGTAGTTACGACATCGTTAAATAATAGATTTTGCATACACACAGTACTGATAGAGTCTTTTTTTAGTTGCTGGACAATTTTCCATGAAGATATGACACACGTTTACAACCATTGCTTTCACTGAAGAACCAGAAAACAGTGAAATCAATGTGCATCATAGTTTTTGAATACATTACGAAACAGCTTCGAATCACTCCGATAAAGTGTGTAGATCCTATGCATTTGCCTTTTTACCCATTGTCTGTCCGAGTCCTCACCTGCATCTACTAAGTACATTTCACCCGTAATGCCTTTCCCAGTAAATGAACTGGGGAAATCTATTTTTGTACGCAATTCATAATTGAAGTAAGATTTGTTTCATGGTGGTCTCATTTATGCTAATCGACTTATCCATTCACATTTCGTTTTGAATTTAAAGATTCTGATATGTCGTCGATTTTAACAAATAAATTCGACATACATATTACTGTCTTTCTAAGAAATTTTTGCACTTTGATTGTATAGTTGAATCAAAGCAATGTTTGGCATACGTCCGGAATGCATCATATTTTGAAAAGGACATTTTTGGAGAAGCCGAGGTAGTCACATGCACATAAATTCATAAGAAAGATTCCTTTGATTAATTGTTATTCAAATGTTTGTTTTGCGCCAACTTCTATACATCTTTTTATATATACTTCTTCTGCTACTTATGACGATTATCACATGAGAAGTTGAAGATAGTTGATCCCATTAGAGAGTCTGATATTACATATCTGATTGATACCACTGGTTGAATATACCTCATCACAATAATTCTTACGGTAATCTTTTACTGTTAACACATAGGTAGTAAGAACTTGAGAAAATCTTAAAGAATAGGTTTTATATCGATCTTTATAAGGATTTTTGTGAAGGAGATAAACGACGAGTTTGTGATTTACTAAAATCTTCTCTTCTGTGAATGATGTAGTGGTATATATGTGTGGTTCCTTGTTATAATGTGAATTTAATGTTTCTTAGTGAGGCATTTTAAAAAATGGAGAAAAAATTATAAGGACTTTTTCTAGATGCTGGAATATATTTCATGAATAAATTACACATGTCCACTACCTCAGGCTTCTTGACAGGATCATCAAACCGTGAGCTCATTGTACATCATAGATTTTGAATACATGACCAAACAGCTTCGATGCCTTCCTATAAAGAGTCCAGTTTCGGTTCATCTGCTTCGCGCATTATCTATTGCCATAATCCTCAGCAACATCCACCAGTAACCTGAAGTTCCTTGTCACTTGATAGGTTTTGGAATTTGATATATCAACCCTTTGACTAACAACTATCAAACCTGATAAAATGTTTACGATGTGAAGGTCTCCATTTAGAAAAATGACAAGCGATACTCGATTTGAATGGCGACGATGCACAATTGTGATCCACAGGTTTGGATTTTACATAATATCCCTCAGGGGTTAAGGTTAGCAAAGACAACCAAGTAGTTTTGTAGGTCAACATTTGAATACCAAATAAAATCAAATGAACATTTTTATTTTATTTTTATTTTAAAATACAAATACTGGATTGTTACAAATAAACTCAACATAGATACCTGACATAAAAGTTTAAATGATTGTTCTATCACTCTACAAGATAAACAACAGAATTAAGCATAAATGTGGTATCCGACATGTCACTGATTCTACACGTGATTTCACCATTCAGATTTGTCGTTGTACTGACGACATTGCATCTAACATCCCGCATGCAAGCTGATACACACCTTTCAAGTGACGTCACAGTTATAGTTTCAAGTGGATATAATAAACTGACATCATTCCCTTGTTTTCGTAGATACGAACAGCTTTCAGTGACCGGAGTGTGTCCCCTGTCTAAAAATAGATAAGCGTCTTGAGTCACCCATGACAAAAATACGTTCAATATGTTACGGTAATTTCTTGTAAATTAAGACTTTATTAAACGTTTACTTGAAGATTTTGAGAAAATACTAATGTTTAACTTCCAAAGGCCGAGATGGTATCAGCCAAATTTGACAGACAACTTTTGAGAACTTCATTTTTAATGCTTTTAAACCTCGTTATTGATTTGCATTTGAACTGTTTTGAAACGAGCGCCCGTGATGAGTCCAACGAAGAGCAATTGCGTCTGGGGTTCTAAATTATAAGACTGGTATTTTAAAGTTCTATATGTATATTTATGGGAGCGACCATCGAAAGAATGACGTAAATGTATGTAGTATTTTGGACAAAATATGAATATGTCACGATTCTTATCTGATCATTAATACATTTTATTTTTGATATATATAAGATTTTAGAATAAATGCACTTAATAAGACGTTCCTATTTTGAAGCGATTTGTGAGCACTGATGGTTTAGACTTTTTTCTAGCATGTACAGAACCAAAGATATGAAATATGCATACCACAATAAGGTATTTATAAACAAGAGTGCTCAAAAAGAAGAAAAACAAATCACGATCCAGATTGAAATGTTTATATTCAGATCCACTGCATTTCAATTAAACGATCGAAATGGTATAAAATTGTAGAATAATCTAAACATAACTAAGTATTTAAAGTTATAAAAAAGCACTTACGCGGTATAAAAGATGTTGTTTCTGCGACGGTATTCGCGGCTTCTGTTGTTTCTGCGACGGTATTCGCGGCTTCTGTTGTTTCTGCGACGGTATTTGCTGCTTTTGTAGTTATTGCTTCTGATGTTGTTTCTGCGACGATATTTGCTGCTTCTGTAGTTTTTGCTTCCGTTCTTGTTTCAACGACGGTATTTGCGGTTTCTGTTGTTTCAACGACGGTACTTGCTGCTTCTGTAGTTATTGTTTTTGATGTTGTTTCTGCGATGGTACTTGCTTCTTCTGTCGTTATTTCTTCTGTTGTTGTTGGTCCTTCGGTGGTTAGAATTGGTAAGTTAAATGAATCTATTGAGAAATCACCTGGAAAAAATACACGAAGCACATTGCATTGAATATGGAAGTCATGTTACATTATTATCGGTATAATGTATTGTTGATAATACATTTTGAGAACCGATTATAAAGATAAGTCATTAGAGGATTTTTGCATAGGGTGTAATGCTACGCTTGGAGCTTGCTGCCGATGTTAATTTCAAGGTACCAATGTTTGCTAGTGGGGATAGCAAAGAAATTCAATCTGATGTTCAAACCTAGTTCTTTGTGATGTGTTTCATAAGTGTTTCTCGTTTCTCGTTTTTTAATTCAAATTCTTCAAATTCACAAACTTTAAACAACCAACCTTTAAGTGATCATGAGAAATGTGTTTTTCGAGTGGTTATGTTGCCCAATTTTTTTTTAATGTTGAACCACAGGGGCTTGTTACAATTGCCGGGTTTACTATCCATACGAACCCCTAAAAAAAACAGTTGCCGGGTTTACTATCCATACGAACCCCTAAAAAAAAACAGTGTTTTTTTAGGGGTTCGTATGGATAGTAAACCCGGCAATTGTAACAAGCCCCTGTGGTTGAACCGCTTATCTTTAGAATTTTTCAGCATAGCAACCCCCTCTCTTTTGGACAAGAATTTGATTTTTTTAGGAGAAGTATGAATTATAATGCCCTGCATTTTTTTATTTGTAATCTCTGACTTGCCTTATTATTTTTTACAAATCCATTCTCATGATCTTGGATTTTTTCATTTGTTCATATCCTACTCTCTTTTTTTTTATAGATTTTCATCCTTCCTTTTTTTCACTATTCTAAATTTTTTAATCAAGACACTTGTCTTGCCTTTTTCAAATTCTATCCTAGTCTGCCTCTCCTAAAAATCAAATGGTAGCTTCCTAATACTTGGTTACAGTAGAATCTCATCTTTTTAAGTGACCACACAGGTTGGGTCTAGCTGTGACTAAAATAATGCATCTATTCAATTTGTCGAATGGACTGCACCAGGATTTAATATTTGTAAAATATCAACAACTCTACTAAACACAGGATTATTACAGGAATCTTTTTTGTTTTGTATTTAATACATAACTAATCTGCATTATAAACCAACTTGAATAATGGACATTGACGGGGTGAAATAAAGCTGGTATCGGGACCGTTCGCCCTAATGACATGTTCGCCCTAGGTCCGTTCGCTCATAGAGTCCGTTCGCCTAACTATAAAAATATCAATATGAATTGAAGTTGAATAAATTTATTCAGATATTTCTATGGTACATGTATATATATCATGTATATTCTTGATATTTATGGAAACATTGCAATATTTAAGAGTTTATTGCTTGTTTAGGATCATTTTAGATTGTTCAAAGAAAAAATAATTCGGATCACTAATTATTGTCATACTTGTCTTTTGATGGATTAATAATAAAAACAAACGTTTTGTTTTGATAAAATATTCAGCTTGAAATTAATAGTAACAATTGATTGCGGCAATATAAATATTCTGTCAATTTTTCAACAAACTTTAACATATTTTGTTCAAATACTTAAATCAATGCAACTAGACAACAATTAGAAAAAAATAAAAATCCGGGTGAATGGACCCTGGACGAACAGGTATCAGGGCGAACAGATACTAGGGAGAACATGAATCAGGGCGAATGGACCCGGATTCAATAAAGCTGGTGGTAATAATTTGGAAAACTATCAATCTTTTTTTGAAGTCACTTAATTTTTTGTATACTTATATATTGATGTACAAAAAAGACTTGTAACATAAAACAAATCATTTGGGTTAATTTAAAGATAAATTAAAACTATTAAAGATAGTGCTTAATTGAAAATGGACAAACACAGCTTATGGGGGCTGAGGTCAGGTAATAGAAACAAAATGACTCTTAGTCAATCGCTTAATTCTGTAAAGCTTACAAGTAAAAAGTAATAACAATCATTTTACTCCAAATAGTATACACAATCTGCATCGACAAACATTGTTTTTACTGTTGAATGTATAAAACACACTGCATGTAGTAAGTACATATTGCATTACATTAAATTATAATGAATTTGTAAGAATATTTTTTCTTAACATTTTAGATACCATGTTATAATACCAGATGTCTTCACATAAACAATGTTGCAACTGGGAAAAGACATAACAAGATATGGGATGCCAACACCAAATTAGCTACAGGTATTTTTAGTGAACAATGACTGTGTCTAAAGTCTAAACACAATTTCACAAATGATAACTAGAGCAAATTATTATTCCCCCTTTTAAAAATGTCTTAATTACAGGGTGATCGTGACTTGGGATATGTACATAATGTTTATATTGAATATTTATATGCTTACTTAACTGTCAGATGCTGATTTAGACAGGGGCAAACGGCCCACACCCCCCCTTTTTTGGGAAAAAATTGGTTGATTATATAGAGAACTACTGGAGCATGACTGTAGGGGACCCCATTAATGGCAGTCACTCCGGGTACTGGCCATATATACTGAGCTTATGTCAAACCTCGAGTGTAGTTACATGAAGTAACCTGTCATAATCATGACTCTTTGTATGTCATGGTTAATTTAAACATTTACAAGTCAGAATATAAATGAAAGGACATATAAGCGATTCTTCAGTGAGAAAGCAATCGATCAATTAAAATAAACCAGTTTCCATACAATATGATATGTCCTAAACCGAGTCTAGACAAAATAAAAATATGAAAACAACACTTTAAAAAATATTATGCCTCGAATTCAGATTTAAAACAAAATTTGAATATGCTAATAAAATAAATAAAGAAGGATTTAAATTGCAATCATACAATTTTATAGTATTCCTATTTCAGCTGATGAGTCGTTGAGGCACTGATATCTATCTTATAATGTCTGCGCTCTTTTTCGTAGAAAAAATCTCTGATATCGCAGGGGTTCGTGTTTGCTTTGTCTTAAGTTTGATGTTGTGCTTTGTTGATAATTGTTTTTTCCCCGTCAATTTTCATTTTTATATGCCAAGGTTTTATCGGTTTATCTAAACACAATTAATGTCCTATTGGTATATTCTACCTCTTTTTAGAATCTTATACTAACATACATACCATTGTCTGAGGTTTCTGCTATCTTATACTAACATACATACCATTGTCTGGGGTTTCTGTTATCTTATACTAACATACACACCATTGTCTGAGGTTTCTGTTATCTTATACTAACATACATACCATTGTCTGGGGTTTCTGTTATCTTATACTAACATACACACCATTGTCTGAGGTTTCTGCTATCTTATACTAACATACATACCATTGTCTGGGGTTTCTGTTATCTTATACTAACATACATACCATTGTCTGGGGTTTCTGTTATCTTATACTAACATACATACCATTGTCTGAGGTTTCTGTTATCTTATACTAACATACATACCATTGTCTGGGGTTTCTGTTATCTTATACTAACATACATACCATTGTCTGGGGTTTCTGTTATCTTATACTAACATACATACCATTGTCTGGGGTTTCTGTTATCTTATACTTACATACATACCATTGTCAGAGGTTTCTGCTATCTTATACCAACATACGTACCATTGTCTGGGGTTTCTGCTATCTTATACTAACATACGTACCATTGTCTGAGGTTTCTGTTATCTTATACTAACATACATACCATTGTCTGAGGTTTCTGTTATCTTATACTAACATACATACCCTTGTCTGGGGTTTCTGTTATCTTATACTAACATACATACCATTGTCTGAGGTTTCTGTTATCTTATACTAACATACATACCATTGTCTGGGGTTTCTGTTATCTTATACTAACATACATACCATTGTCTGGGGTTTCTGTTATCTTATACTAACATACAAACCATTGTCTGGGGTGTCTGCTATCTTATACTTACATACATACCATTGTCTGGGGTGTCTGTTATCTTATACTAACATACATACCATTGTCTGGGGTTTCTGTTATCTTATACTAACATACATACCATTGTCTGAGGTGTCTGTTATCTTATACTAACATACATACCATTGTCTGAGGTTTCTGTTATCTTATACTAACAAACATACCATTGTCTGAGGATTCTGCTATCTTATACTAACATACATACCATTGTCTGAGGTTTCTGCTATCTTATACGAACATACATACCTATCGTAAAGTGGTTTTACTAAAACTGCATGTAATATAACAAAGACGTCTAAACTGTATGAATTTGTATTGATGACTAAAGATACAAGATTAACGTCATAAGAACACGACGTCCGATCTACAATGATGGCGCGTTACGTTAACGTTCTTCTGTGCGTAATTTCTAACATTCTCCGGCCCACGAAAAGTAAAAATTTTAAAAAACTTGTAAAATAATTAAAGTCTCTCGGTTAAAATAATAAAATGAAATTAACTTTAAAGTCCATCATTAAAATTAAAAACTTTTACCACAGTTCATAATATAATGTCACTTGGAATTTAACGTTCGATTATCTGTTCATGTTCTCCCTGTAGTCCAAGTCCTGATTCGTTCTACTGCTACACGTTTTGCCTTGCGATCTTTCGGTGTGTTTGAATCATGATCCTGTTCCTTTGTGTCGCATGTGTTGACTTCATTCGTACTTATTTCCAAAGGGTAAAGTTTCTTTATTGGCCTTGATGTTATTCCGTTTTTCGTTCTTAAAATAACTGACCTTATGAGTCCATCTTGTCCAAAAACAAGTTCTTTTATAATAGCTAGTTGCCAATTAATCCTGGGAGTTTCGTCGTATATTTGAACGATGTCACCAACTTTGATATCCTGTTCATTATTACCGTTGATGCGATGAAATTCGCGTAAAGCGGTTAAATATTCCTTCTTCCATCTACACCAAAAATGCTTAATTATCTGGCATTGTACTGTATAAAGTTTGTTTGAGGAAGAATGCGTAAAGTCTTGTTCAAGGTTGTCGTCGACGTGTTGGTTGCTAGGATACGGTAATGATACGATTTTCCTTCCATATAATAAATGAGATGGAGTCAGTGGGTCCTCGTCTATCGGATCTGTAGATATGTATGTCAACGGACGGTCATTTAGAATCGCCTCTACTTCTATTACTGTAGTATTAAGTACATCTAAACTCACAAAAGATCGTCCTAAAACTTTCTTGATACAATTTTTTGTTAATCCAATGAGTCTTTCCCAAAAACCGCCATACCAAGGCGCTCGCTTCGGTATGAACTTCCACTCTGTCCCTTGACTATTCAATGTTGCTTGAAGTGTTGGTGATGAAGTTAGCCTTTCAATTTCTTTCGCTGATGCTACGTATGTTGTCGCATTGTCAGATAACATGATTTTTGGGAGTGATTTCCTACTTGAGAATCTACGGAAAGCTAAAATAAACTGTTCTTCTGTTAAATCTGTAACTATTTCTAAGTGTACAGCTCTGGTGCTAGCGCACGTAAAAAGACATATGTATGCCTTACTGTCTTTTCCATTCTTATTCCTTACTTTTAACGCTCCAGTAAAATCTACACCAGTAAAGTAAAAGGAGGCGCTTCGCGCAGTCTGTCTTTTGGTAAAGGTGGTGCTTCTGGGGTACGGTAATGTTGTCCTGTAACTTTTTTACATGTGACGCATTTACGCAAAATAGTTTTCACGTTTTGACGGATTTGCGGTATCCAGTAAGATTGTCTCAATAATGTAACTGTGCCGTTAACTCCTGAATGTAAGCTTCGCTTATGTGCATCTTGTATTATCAAATTTGTGAGTTTGTCATGTGCTGGTAAAAGTATCGGATATTTCGCCATATCGCTAATCGGTGCATTGTGTATTCTTCCCGCACAACGAACTAATTTGTCCTCGTCCAAATATAATTTAAGTTGTTTGAACAGAGAATGTTTTGACTTTCCAGTTCTTTCTAAATCGACGTAAATATCCAAGTATCTGTTTTGTTGAATATCTTTTATTCACATTAATGCTGATCTGTCTATTTCATTCACGGTCAATTGACTAGTGGTCCTTTGTCTTGTCCTACAATTTTCAATAAATCTGATGACGTAGGCAGTAACATGTAGCAACTTATTGTAAGTGTCAATCCTTGAAATGTCTACTATTCCAGAAATATGGGCAATGTTAATAGAATTCCTGTCTGTGTTATCCTCGGTAGTTTGTGTATTTTCTGTGTCTTCTAAATTTGTAAGAATTATTGTTTCATTGCCATTCCACTTAGGCCACAAGTTTTCTTCGTTAATCCACGTTGGTCCTTTAAACCAGAGGTCGCTGTCGGCAAATTTATCAAGGTCTACTCCACGCGATAAAAGGTCAGCTGGATTTGAGTTCGTTGGGAAATATTTCCATTGGTATTTCTCCGTAAGTTTCTTGATCTCTTGTACTCTGTTTCTTGTGAAGACGTTAAGCGGTTTTGTTGTGTTCATCCACTGCAAGACAATTTGACTGTCAGTCCATAAAAATGCGGTAGAAAATTGTATATTTTTTCCTATATAATCCAATAACCTTGCGCCAATTACTGGTCCCATTAACTCTAGCTTTGGTATTGTTATCTGTTTTAACGGAGCAACTCTGCTTTTTGCCATAACAAGCGAACTTTGTTTTTCTGTCACAATATATGCGCATGCTCCGTAAGCTTTAGCACTTGCATCAGTAAATATATGTAGGGTTGAGTTCGAAATATCTTCCTCTCCTTGAAGGTACATGCGGGGTATTTCCGTTTCTAGCGCCTTTTCTGTATTTTGAGCGATTTCTGTCCATTGTTTTGTAAATTCTGACGATAACGACTGGTCCCAATCTAGTCCATTCTTCCATAACTCCTGTAAAAACATTTTATTTTTCACTGTGATTGGGCTTAAAATTCCCAACGGGTCGTATATTCTAGATGTCTGTTTTAGTACATCTCGTTTTGTAACAGCTTTGTTTTTATTACCAAGTGCATCCTTTTTAGCAAATGTAAAAGACGTCACCACACAAGCCTATGCAACAAAGACCACGACAAAGAAACTGCAAGTACAAGTAGTACATGTACAGTACAAACACACAACGCGGAGGAATCTGAGACAACAGTTTTATATTCATCTCTAGGCCGTGATCGCCCAAATGTTTTGTTGAAGACCGCAATTGCACCACTAAACTACAGAGGACAAACAATTGACACCAATATACTTTTCGACGAAGGCGCCCAAAGGTCGTTTATAACTAGGCAAGTAGCAGATACATTAGATATAAGACCAACAGGAAGAGAGGCAATAGCATTATCGGGATTTGGAGACACTGACAAGAACAGCAGAGTTCAACAACTAGATACTGCAACAGTTAAGTTACAGACTATTTATGGCGACCATATTTCAGTAGATGTTTTAATTGTACCAAAAATAGCCGCACCATTGACGACTTACATTCATACTGCCAAAAATATGCCGTATTTACAACATTTAAGATTAGCTCACGCCGTAAATAAAGATGCATCATTTGAAATAGGATTACTTATTGGAGCTGACCAATATTGGAACATAGTTGAGGATGAGAACATCAGAGGCGAGGGACCTACAGCAGTAAGGTCCAAACTAGGATATCTACTCTCAGGACCTCTGAAAGGAACCCACTCAGTGAACACAAACGCATCAATGATGAATGTAATTGTTTCAACCAAACGAGAAGAGTTTGATCTAGAAAAGTTCTGGAAGATAGAAACAACTGGGACCGAGAATATGGACGCCGATTTTAAGTTTAATCAGGAATTTCAGGACGTGTATGAAAAAACTTCGATCCGTTACTATGACAACCGCTATTTTGCAAAACTTCCATGGAAAGAGGACCACCCAACACTACCATTGAATAGACATATTGCATATCGACGGACAGTAAACGTTGTTAATAGATTAAGAAAAGATCCAAACATGTTAACAAAATATGGAGAAATCATCGCAGAACAGCAGAGAAGAGGCTTTGTAGAAAAAGTTGACGACAAAATTCCACAAGACAGAAAAGTACATTATATTCCACACCACCCGGTGAAAAAGGATTCTGCAACTACCCCAATAAGAATAGTGTACGACTGCAGTTGCCGTGAAACACCTGATATCCCTTCACTGAATGATTGTTTACTAAACATTCCACCAAATCTGAACGACATAGCTGCAATACTTCTCAGGTTTCGTCTACATAAATATGCAGTAACAACAGACATTGAGAAAGCGTTTCTTAATGTGGGACTAGAAGAAAAGGACAGAGACGTTACAAGATTTTATTGGTACAGCAACCCAACAGACCCAACAGGACAGTTAGTAACTTACCGTTTTAAATCCGTTCTTTTCGGTGCAACATGCTCTCCTTTTATTTTGAATGCTGTTTTGCTGAAACATTTGAAAGACAAGGTGTGCACCTGGACAGAGAGGTTAACAAATGACCTGTACGTCGACAACATTATTTCAAGTTTTTCAGAAGAAAACGATTTAATAAATTACTACAACCAGACTCGACCATTATTTGCCAACGCAGGATTTAATCTTAGATCATGGGCTTCAAATAGTGAGATATTGCAGGAATTTGCAAGAAAAGACAGTGTTGTGGACAATGACAAAATTATCAAGGTACTTGGTTTAAAATGGAATGCTGAGAAAGACACAATTACATTTGCTAAAAAGGATGCACTTGGTAATAAAAACAAAGCTGTTACAAAACGAGATGTACTAAAACAGACATCTAGAATATACGACCCGTTGGGAATTTTAAGCCCAATCACAGTGAAAAATAAAATGTTTTTACAGGAGTTATGGAAGAATGGACTAGATTGGGACCAGTCGTTATCGTCAGAATTTACAAAACAATGGACAGAAATCGCTCAAAATACAGAAAAGGCGCTAGAAACGGAAATACCCCGCATGTACCTTCAAGGAGAGGAAGATATTTCGAACTCAACCCTACATATATTTACTGATGCAAGTGCTAAAGCTTACGGAGCATGCGCATATATTGTGACAGAAAAACAAAGTTCGCTTGTTATGGCAAAAAGCAGAGTTGCTCCGTTAAAACAGATAACAATACCAAAGCTAGAGTTAATGGGACCAGTAATTGGCGCAAGGTTATTGGATTATATAGGAAAAAATATACAATTTTCTACCGCATTTTTATGGACTGACAGTCAAATTGTCTTGCAGTGGATGAACACAACAAAACCGCTTAACGTCTTCACAAGAAACAGAGTACAAGAGATCAAGAAACTTACGGAGAAATACCAATGGAAATATTGCCCAACGAACTCAAATCCAGCTGACCTTTTATCGCGTGGAGTAGACTTTGATAAATTTGCCGACAGCGACCTCTGGTCCTGGTCACGGCACCAATATCGTAAAGTGGTTTTAATAAAACTGCATGTAATATAACAAAGACGTCTAAACATTTTTTGCAGTTTGATTTTGATTTACAATCTGCTACACTGTGTCGCCCTAAACAATTAAAGCACAGTCTTTCCTTTTTTACAATTGTCATGCGGTCGTTTGGATCAGTATATTTAGTACATTCTGATGAATAGTGGGGCTCCTTGCAGTATGCACAGTTTATGGTATGAGATTTCTGTGTTGAATTGGTTGAATTATTTTTTGGCCAGATTTTACGTGATTTTGTATTTGTGTAGAACGTAGCTGTAGCGCTCGGACTCTCACCTGTTTCTGTACTGTTACCAGACTCTAAAATGGCCAGCTCCTTAAAGATAGATCTCCTAAGATCACCGAGAAACCAATCTGTTGAACCGTGTTCACGAGTCAGGTTTTTGCGTATTTCACTGGGCATGTTGTTGAGTATGACTGGTACTAATAACGAGCCGTATGAGTCTTGAGCCTGTCCGAGAGATTCAAGGCCACGTATGTATGTTTCTGTCCTGTCGTAGTAGCTTCTAAGGTGCGTAAGCGTATTCTTTGGTGCGGGTATGTCTAGTAATGCTTGCATGTACGACTGAATTATCTTATGCTTTTGTCCGAATCTTTCATGTATGAGTTCAATAGCTTTGTTGTAGTTTGTGTGCGTAAGAGCAAATCCGGCAATGGTGTATGACGCTTCTCCTTCTAGTAAAGATTTTAGGTAGTTGAACTTTTGAACGTCGGTTAGAGTGTTGTTGTTGTGAATTGCGGAATCAAAAGAATCCCAAAAGGATTGCCATTCAAGTACGTTTCCGTCAAATGTAGGTAAATTCAATTTCGGTAGTTTATGAAAGTTGCTGCTATTGACGCTTGAATTTGAACGTAAAGACGTGAAATTGAGGTCAGTATTTTGTAAGTCATCTCTTATGCTATATACAGGACCAACATTTTGAATGGGTTGCAGTATCTCATTGTGTGGCGAAAAACTTCTAGCGGCTGCATTTAAATTTGATGTTTGAGCTTGAATAAATTTACGAATTTTGCGTATTTTCGTCTCTAAATTAAATTTATACTCATCTGTGTCAAGTATCTCTTGCTCTATATCCTCCTCTTGTACACTATCCAAAATGTTCTTATCCAAATCCTTTAGAATATCTTGCTTTTCCTTCAATGTATCCAAAATTGTTTCTAACTCGTCCTCTTCCGGTTTATCTTCTGTTTCACTTCTCTCCTCAAATCTTCTTAAAATCCTAGAAACTGCGCTTCTGTGTCCCGCTCGAATAGATTTAAGCTTTGTAGTCGTCTTCATCTGGTCACGGTACCAATATCGTAAAGTGGTTTTACTAAAACTGCATGTAATATAACAAAGACGTCTAAACTGTATGAATTTGTATTGATGACTAAAGATACAAGATTAACGTCATAAGAACACGACGTCCGATCTACAATGATGGCGCGTTACGTTAACGTTCTTCTGTGCGTAATTTCTAACAATACCATTGTCTGGGGTGTCTGTTATCTTATACTAACATACATACCATTGTCTGGGGTTTCTGTTATCTTATACTAACATACATACCATTGTCTGGGGTTTCTGTTATCTTATACTAACATACATACCATTGTCTGAGGTGTCTGTTATCTTATACTAACATACATACCATTGTCTGAGGTTTCTGTTATCTTATACTAACATACATACCATTGTCTGAGGTGTCTGTTATCTTATACTAACATACATACCATTGTCTGAGGTTTCTGTTATCTTATACTAACATATACATACCAATGTCTGGGGTTACTGTTATCTTATACTAACATACATACCATTGTCTGGGGTTTCTGTTATCTTATACTTACAGACATACCATTGTCTGAGGTTTCTGTTATCTTATACTAACATACATACCAATGTCTGGGGTTTCTGTTATCTTATACTTACATACATACCATTGTCTGGGGTTTCTGTTATCTTATACTTACATACATACCATTGTCTGAGGTTTCTGTTATCTTATACTAACATAGGTTTCTGTTATCTTATACTAACATACATACCACTGTCTGAGGTTTCTTTTATCTTATACTAACATACATACCATTGTCTGAGGTTTCTGCAATCTTATACTAACATACATACCATTGTCTGAGGTTTCTGCTATCTTATACTAACATACATACCATTGTCTGGGGTTTCTGTTATCTTATACTAACATACATACCATTGTCTGAGGTTTCTGCTATCTTATACCAACATACATACCATTGTCTGGGGTTTCTGCTATCTTATACTAACATACGTACCATTGTCTGAGGTTTCTGTTATCTTATACTAACATACATACCATTGTCTGAGGTTTCTGTTATCTTATACTAACATACATACCATTGTCTGGGGTTTCTGTTATCTTATACTAACATACATACCATTGTCTGAGGTTTCTGTTATCTTATACTAACATACATACCATTGTCTGGGGTTTCTGTTATCTTATACTAACATACAAACCATTGTCTGGGGTGTCTGCTATCTTATACTAACATACATACCATTGTCTGGGGTGTCTGTTATCTTATACTAACATACATACCATTGTCTGGGGTTTCTGTTATCTTATACTAACATACATACCATTGTCTGAGGTTTCTGTTATCTTATACTAACATACATACCACTGTCTGGGGTTTCTGTTATCTTATACTAACATACATACCATTGTCTGGGGTGTCTGTTATCTTATACTAACATACATACCATTGTCTGGGGTGTCTGTTATCTTATACTAACATACATACCATTGTCTGAGGTGCCTGTTATCTTATACTAACATACATACCACTGTCTGGGGTTTCTGTTATCTTATACTAACATGCATACCATTGTCTGGGGTTTCTGCTATCTTATACTAACATGCACACCATTGTCTGAGGTTTCTGTTATCTTATACTTACATACATACCATTGTCTGAGGTTTCTGTTATCTTATACTAACATACATACCATTGTCTGAGGTTTCTGTTATCTTATACTAACATACATACCATTGTCTGAGGTGTCTGTTATCTTATACTAACATACATACCATTGTCTGAGGTTTCTGTTATCTTATACTAACATACATACCATTGTCTGAGGATTCTGCTATCTTATACTAACATACATACCATTGTCTGAGGTTTCTGTTATCCTATACTAACATACATACCATTGTCTGAGGTTTCTGCTATCT
Source organism: Mytilus galloprovincialis (assembly GCF_965363235.1). Lineage (NCBI taxonomy): Eukaryota > Metazoa > Mollusca > Bivalvia > Mytilida > Mytilidae > Mytilus > Mytilus galloprovincialis. The sequence goes on along the minus strand of NC_134846.1, from coordinate 7,170,017 downwards.
TATACGAACATACATACCATTGTCTGGGGTGTCTGTTATCTTATACTAACATACATACCATTGTCTGGGGTTTCTGTTATCTTATACTAACATACATACCATTGTCTGGGGTTTCTGTTATCTTATACTAACATACATACCATTGTCTGAGGTGTCTGTTATCTTATACTAACATACATACCATTGTCTGAGGTTTCTGTTATCTTATACTAACATACATACCATTGTCTGAGGTGTCTGTTATCTTATACTAACATATACATACCAATGTCTGGGGTTACTGTTATCTTATACTAACATACATACCATTGTCTGGGGTTTCTGTTATCTTATACTTACAGACATACCATTGTCTGAGGTTTCTGTTATCTTATACTAACATACATACCAATGTCTGGGGTTTCTGTTATCTTATACTTACATACATACCATTGTCTGGGGTTTCTGTTATCTTATACTTACATACATACCATTGTCTGAGGTTTCTGTTATCTTATACTAACATAGGTTTCTGTTATCTTATACTAACATACATACCACTGTCTGAGGTTTCTTTTATCTTATACTAGCATACATACCATTGTCTGAGGTTTCTGCAATCTTATACTAACATACATACCATTGTCTGAGGTTTCTGCTATCTTATACTAACATACATACCATTGTCTGGGGTTTCTGTTATCTTATACTAACATACATACCATTGTCTGAGGTTTCTGCTATCTTATACCAACATACATACCATTGTCTGGGGTTTCTGCTATCTTATACTAACATACGTACCATTGTCTGAGGTTTCTGTTATCTTATACTAACATACGTACCATTGTCTGGGGTTTCTGCTATCTTATACTAACATACATACCATTGTCTGAGGTTTCTGTTATCTTATACTAACATACATACCATTGTCTGAGGTTTCTGCTATCTTATACTAACATACATACCATTGTCTGAGGTTTCTGTTATCTTATACTAACATACATACCATTGTCTGAGGTTTCTGTTATCTTATACTAACATACATACCATTGTCTGAGGTTTCTGTTATTTTATACTAACATACATACCATTGTCTGGGGTTTCTGTTATCTTATACTAACATACATACCATTGTCTGGGGTTTCTATTATCTTATACTAACATACATACCATTGTCTGGGGTTTCTGCTATCTTATACTAACATACATACCATTGTCTGGGGTTTCTGTTATCTTATACTAACATACATACCATTGTCTGGGGTTTCTGTTATCTTATTCTAACATACATACCATTGTCTGAGGTTTCTGTTATCTTATACTAACATACATACCATTGTCTGGGGTTTCTGCTATCTTATACTAACATACATACCATTGTCTGAGGTTTATGTTATCTTATACTAACATACATACCTTTGTCTGAGGTTTCTGTTAACTTATACTAACATACATACCATTGTCTGGGGTTTCTGCTATCTTATACTAACATACATACCATTGTCTGAGGTTTCTGATATCTTATACTAACATGCATACCATTGTCTGGGGTTTCTGCTATCTTATACTAACATACATACCATTGTCTGGGGTTTCTGTTATCTTATACTAACATACATACCATTGTCTGGGGTTTCTGTTATCTTATACTAACATACATACCATTGTCTGGGGTTTCTATTATCTTATACTAACATACATACCATTGTCTGGGGTTTCTGCTATCTTATACTAACATACATACCATTGTCTGGGGTTTCTGTTATCTTATACTAACATACATACCATTGTCTGGGGTTTCTGTTATCTTATTCTAACATACATACCATTGTCTGAGGTTTCTGTTATCTTATACTAACATACATACCATTGTCTGGGGTTTCTGCTATCTTATACTAACATACATACCATTGTCTGAGGTTTATGTTATCTTATACTAACATACATACCTTTGTCTGAGGTTTCTGTTAACTTATACTAACATACATACCATTGTCTGGGGTTTCTGCTATCTTATACTAACATACATACCATTGTCTGAGGTTTCTGATATCTTATACTAACATGCATACCATTGTCTGGGGTTTCTGCTATCTTATACTAACATACATACCATTGTCTGGGGTTTCTGTTATCTTATACTAACATACATACCATTGTCTGGGGTTTCTGTTATCTTATACTAACATACATACCATTGTCTGGGGTTTCTGTTTGCTGGTCACATAGTCCTACACTACCGTCTCTGGTTGGTCCTATGATTGCAATATTATAAAACTGTACACAGTTCATCTCACCCTGGAAATTCGTACTTCCATCTCCACCGATCACAATCGATTCAAATGCAGGCAATGTAATGCTCTCTCCACCCATCCCTATTTCAGTAGCAGTTGCCCTGCTCCCATCTTTTACAATGAATAAGTCAGCCTGGTCGTCATTGGTCCATTTCATATTAAACGTAAATCCGACGAGAAACCACTCTCCAGGCTTTAGTTTAGTTACTTCTCCATTGTACCAAATGCCATTACTATCTACATAGTATACACTTAGAACAATCCCTGTAAGTCGTATATCTATGGTCAATTGTCCTGCAGCGTCAAACAACTGAATTAACGGCGTGTTTTGTGTTTCACTAGTAAAATATATATTAACCGCGATAGTCATTGCATTAACAAAGCCTGCGGTAGCATAATCTTGAATAGATGATATTTTGACATACTGATTGCTGGTTGGGGTAAAATCCAGCACATCGGTTCCTGTTGTAATCGAGGAGAGCTGAGGAGCATTAACGTTGTACAAGACGGCGTAACTACAATAAAAGTTAAACAATACAATAAAGGTCTAAATAGTTTTGAAAGTTAATATAGTATTCGGATGTTAAACATGTGGAGCAGGACCTGCTCCCCCTTCCGGAGCATCTGGGATCACCCCAGGTTTTGGAAAAGTTCGTGTCACTCTGTCTTTAATCTTATTATATGTTTATGTTGTGTTTTGTGTATAACTGTTTGTCTGTTGGCCTTTCCCCCATATAGTCATTACGTTAGCAGTTTATTTTCGACTTTGTAGGTTGGATGTCCCTTTGGTATCTTTCGCCTCTGTTGAAAACTCGTAAAACTAGTTTTAATGATACACCAATCAAAGGAGAATCACATGAATTCTGAAACCAGACCAGAAGAGTTGTGCATGCAGCATTCTTTGTTTGATTAAAATATTACGATATGGAATTGGAAACACCCAGTTACTGTGCAGATCAGACGACTATCCTGCTATTTTCAAGATCTAAGACTTTACTACATAAGTAAGCCGCCTACCAAATACAATAACAACAATAACAACAAAAGATCAAAGACCAGGAAAACATGCCACTATCGAGTAACAGTTGTCACATCTGGCAACCTTTCGTAACGGTGACCATAAGAGGTGTGCAGTGTTCTTTACAATCGTTTCTCCTCTTTTCCGCACAGGTACCTGCCTCAGAGTTTTTTTATATCTACGACGGTATTCAGTTGTACCATGTCTAAACACATGGATAATGCCTACCTGTGTCTTAGGCGGGATTCATTTGTACAATGACTAAACACATGGATAATGCCTACCTGTGTCTTAGACGGGATTCAGTTGTAGAATGTCTAAACACAGGGATAATGCCTACCTATGTCTCAGGCGGGATTCAGTTGTACAATGACTAAACACAGGGATAATGCCTACCTGTGTCTCAGGCGGGATTCAGTTGTACAATGACTAAACACATGGATAATGCCTACCTGTGTCTTAGGCGGGATTCAGTTGTACAATGACTAAACACATGGATAATGCCTATCTGTGTCTTAGGCGGGATTCAGTTGTACCATGTCTAAACACATGGATAATGCCTACCTGTGTCTTAGGCGGGATTCAGTTGTACAATGACTAAACACAGGGATAATGCCTACCTGTATCTTAGGCGGGATTCAGTTGTACCATGTCTAAACACATGGATAATGCCTACCTGTGTCTTAGGCGGGATTCAGTTGTACAATGACTAAACACATGGATAATGCCTATCTGTGTCTTAGGCGGGATTCAGTTGTACAATGACTAAACACATGGATAATGCCTACCTGTGTCTTAGGCGGGATTCAGTTGTACAATGTCTAAACACATGGATAATGCCTATCTGTGTCTTAGGCGGGATTCAGTTGTACCATGTCTAAACACATGGATAATGCCTACCTGTGTCTTAGGCGGGATTCAGTTGTACAATGACTAAACACAGGGACAATGCCTACCTGTATCTTAGGCGGGATTAAGTTGTACCATGACTAAACACATGGATAATGCCTACCTGTGTCTTAGGCGGGATTCAGTTGTACAATGACTAAACACATGGATAATGCCTATCTGTGTCTTAGACGGGATTCAGTTGTACAATGACTAAACACATGGATAATGCCTACCTGTGTCTTAGGCGGGATTCATTTGTACAATGACTAAACACATGGATAATGCCTACCTGTGTCTTAGGCGGGATTCATTTGTACAATGACTAAACACATGGATAATGCCTACCTGTGTCTTAGGCGGGATTCATTTGTACAATGACTAAACACATGGATAATGCCTACCTGTGTCTTAGGCGGGATTCAGTTGTACAATGACTAAACACATGGATAATGCCTACCTGTGCCTTAGGCGGGATTCAGTTGTACCATGTGTAAACACATGGATAATGCCTACCTGTGTATAAGGCGGGATTCATTTGTACAATGTCTAAACACAGGGATAATGCCTACCTGTTTCTTAGGCGGGATTCAGTTGTCCCATGTCTAAACACATGGATAATGCCTACCTGTTTCTTAGGCGGGATTCAGTTGTACCATGTCTAAACACATGGATATTGCCTACCTGTTTCTTAGGCGGGATTCAGTTGTACCATGTCTAAACACATGGATAATGCCTACCTGTGTCTTAGGCGGGATTCAGTTGTACCATGTCTAAACACAGGGATAATGCCTACCTGTGTCTTAGGCGGGATTCAGTTGTACAATGTCTAAACACATGGATAATGCCTACCTGTGTCTTAGGTGGGATTCAGTTGTACCATGTCTAAACACATGGATAATGCATACCTGTATCTTAGGCGGGATTCAGTTGTACCATGTCTTAACACAGGGATAATGCCTACCTGTGTCTTAGGCGGGATTCAGTTGTACAATGTCTAAACACATGGATAATGCCTACCTGTGTCTTAGGCGGGATTCAGTTGTACCATGTCTAAACACATGGATAATGCCTACCTGTGTCTTAGGCGGGATTCAGTTGTACCATGTCTAAACACATGGATAATGCCTACCTGTGTATAAGGCGGGATTCATTTGTACAATGTCTAAACACAGGGATAATGCCTACCTGTTTCTTAGGCGGGATTCAGTTGTCCCATGTCTAAACACATGGATAATGCCTACCTGTTTCTTAGGTGGGATTCAGTTGTACTATGTCTAAACACATGGATAATGCCTACCTGTTTCTTAGGCGGGATTCAGTTGTACAATGACTAAACACAGGGATAATGCCTATCTGTGTTTTAGGCGGGATTCAGTTGTACAATGACTAAACACATGGATAATGCCTATCTGTATCTTAGGCGGGATTCAGTTGTACAATGACTAAACACATGGATAAGGCCTACCTGTGTCTTAGGCGGGATTCATTTGTACAATGACTAAACACATGGATAATGCCTACCTATGTCTTAGGCGGGATTCATTTGTACAATGACTAAACACATGGATAATGCCTACCTGTGTCTTAGGCGGGATTCAGTTGTACAATGACTAAACACATGGATAATGCCTATCTGTGTCTTAGGCGGGATTCATTTGTACAATAACTAAACACATGGATAATGCCTACCTGTGTCTTAGGCGGGATTCAGTTGTCCCATGTCTAAACACATGGATAATGCCTACCTGTGTATAAGGCGGGATTCATTTGTACAATGTCTAAACACAGTGATAATGCCTACCTGTTTCTTAGGCGGGATTCAGTTGTCCCATGTCTAAACACATGGATAATGCCTACCTGTTTCTTAGGCGGGATTCAGTTGTACCATGTCTAAACACATGGATAATGCCTACCTGTATCTTAGGCGGGATTCAGTTGTACCATGTCTAAACACAGGGTTAATGCCTACCTGTGTCTTAGGCGGGATTCAGTTGTACAATGTCTAAACACAGGGATAATGCCTACCTGTGTCTTAGGCGGGATTCAGTTGTACAATGTCTAAACACATGGATAATGCCTACCTGTGTCTTAGGCGGGATTCAGTTGTACAATGTCTAAACACAGGGATAATGCCTACGTGTGTCTTAGGCGGGATTCAGTTGTACAATGAGTAAACACATGGATAATGCCTACCTGTGTCTTAGGCGGGATTCAGTTGTACAATGTTTAAACACAGGAATAATGCCTACCTGTGTCTTAGGCGGGATTCAGTTGTACAATGTCTAAACACAGGGATAATGCCTACCTGTGTCTTAGTCGGGATTCAGTTGTACAATGTCTAATTACAGGGATAATGCCTACCTGTGTCTTTGGCGGGATTCAGTTGTACAATGTCTAAACACAGGGACAATGCCTACCTGTGTCTTAGACGGGATTCAGTTGTACAATGTTTAAACACAGGGATAATGCCTACCTGTGTCTCAGGCGGGATTCAGTTGTACAGTGACTAAACACATGGATAATGCCTACCTGTGTCTTAGGCGGGATTCAGTTGTACAATGTCTAAACACAGGGATAATGCCTACCTGTGTCTTAGGCGGGATTCAGTTGTACAATGTCTAAACACAGGGATAATGCCTACCTGTGTCTTAGACGGGATTCAGTTATACAATGTCTAAACACAGGGATAATGCCTACCTGTTTCTTAGGCGGGATTCAGTTGTACAATGACTAAACACAGGGATGATGCCTACCTGTGTCAGGCGGGATTCAGTTGTACAATGTCTAAACACAGGGATAATGCCTACCTGTGTCTTAGACGGGATTCAGTTATACAATGTCTAAACACAGGGATAATGCCTACCTGTTTCTTAGGCGGGATTCAGTTGTACAATGACTAAACACATGGATAATGCCTACCTGTGTCTTAGGCGGGATTCAGTTGTACAATGTCTAAACACAGGGATAATGCCTACCTGTGTCTTAGGTGGGATTCAGTTGTACAATGTCTAAACACAGGGATAATGCCTACCTGTATCTTAGGCGGGATTCAGTTATACAATGTCTAAACACAGGGTTAATGCCTACCTGTTTCTTAGGCGGGATTCAGTTGTACAATGACTAAACACATGGATAATGCCTACCTGTGTTGACTGAGGTAAGACAGGTCGTGTTTCGACGATCTAAGTTGCCAAAAGTACAAGGGGTTAGGCTCCTCTTTTGACATCATCAGATCATTTATTTCCCGTCTCTCTTCCGATAACCCGATAAGAATACCTGTTGCAAGAAGACAATAATTGAATTTTAATTAACTCATAAACGACTTATATTAACATAGCTTAATAAATATGTTTAAAAAAACCGAACTCCTAGGAAACTTTCAAAACGGAAAGTCATTTATCAAATGGCAAAAATCAAAAGCACAAACAAATGGAAAACAACTGTCATATTCCTGACTTGGTACAGACATTTCCTTACGTAGAAAATGGTCGATTAAACCTGGTCGTATAGCTAGCATTAATCTATCACTGTACGACAGTCGCATAAAATTCCTTTATATATATTAACAACAATGTTTGAACAAAGCAAACCCATACAATAGGTAAAAATTTCAAAAATTAAGGTACAGCAGTGTCACGAATAGCGAAAGTTTCATTATTTGAATTTATGGACTGTTATTCTCCATTAATTATTTTTTTTAGCTCCGTTAATTGTTACTAGAAATTTTTCCTTTCTTTGTTACCTTGACTCCGGTGATTGTATTATATGTGAACATTTTTAGGTACTTCATTTGAATTTCGTGCAACTGTCTCATATATGACTTTATTAGATAATACGATTAAAACAGCCCCAATACTACCAAAACGGCATGTGTCATACTGGTGACTTCGTCCTGGTCATATAAATCACGTGATCTATATTGCTCTTCGGCCCGGTCCAATATTTGCAATACGGACTTGCAATGAATCCTGAATTATATGTAAACATATATTGTGCATGTAATTCAGGATTCATTGCCAGTCCTTATTAGAAATATTGGCCCTATATTCACATCATTGCCAGTCCGTATTGGATATATTGGCCCTATGTTCACATCATTACCAGTCCGTATTGGAAGTATTGGCCCTATATTCACATTTGATGTATGTAATACAGCATTCAGAACAAATCTGTATTGAAAAAGTTGGATTATTTTATCAAAGTGTTATGAACTGGCTGTTTCCGTGTTGGAACTGGTATAGATTCCCGGTCAGCTGTATTGGTCCTCCACCCTACGGAGAAATTCAATTATCTTTGGAGCAAGCTACAAGAAGAAGCTTAATAAAATTAACGTAACCAATTTTCTTGCACCAGATGCGCATTTCGACAAAACATTTCTCTTCAGTGATGCTCGTGGCCAAAATATTTGAAATCTAAACATGCTAAAGCTTATATAAAAGATGAAGAGCTATAATCCAAAAGGTCCAAAAAGTATAGCCAAATCCGTGAAAGGAATCAGAGCTTTGCATGAGGGAGATACATTCCTTAATTTATAATAATTTCTTTCATTTTGTAACAGTAAATTTTAATAACACAAAAAATCCGTATTTTCATGCCAGTACCGTAGTACTGGCTACTGGGGTGGTGATACCCTCGGGGACTTATAGTCCACCAGCAGAGGCATCGACCCAGTGGTAGTAATAACATTAACGGTACCAATTTTCAGGCACCAGATGCGCATTTCGACAATACATGTCTCTTCAGTGATGCTCGTGGCCAAAATATTTGAAATCCAAAGCTTATATAAAAGATGAAGAGCTATAATCCAAAAGGTCCAAAAAGTATAGCCAATCCGTGAAAGGAATCAGAGCTTTGCATGAGGGAGATACATTCCTTAATTTATAATAATTTTTATCATTTTGTAACAGTAAATTTTAATAACACAACAAAATCCGTATTTTCATGCCAGTACCGAAGTACTGGCTACTGGGGTGGTGATACCCTCGGGGACTAATAGTCCACCAGCAGAGGCATCGACCCAGTGGTAGTAATAAAATTAACGGTACCAATTTTCTTGCACCAGATGCGCATGTCGACAATTCATGTCTCTTCAGTGATGCTCGTGGCCAAAATATTTGAAATCCAAAGCTTATATAAAAGATGAAGAGCTAAAATCCAAAAGGTCCAAAAAGTATGGCCAAATCCTCGAAAGGAATCAAAGCTTTGCATGAGGGAGATACATTCCTTAATTTATAATAATTTCTATCATTTTGTAACAGTAAATTTTAATAACACAAAACATCCGTATTTTCATGCCAGTACCCAAGTACTGGCTACTGGGGTGGTGATACCCTCGGGGACTAATAGTCCACCAGCAGAGGCATCGACCCAGTGGTAGTAATAAAATTAACGGTACCAATTTTCTTGCACCAGATGTGCATTTCGACAATACATGTCTCTTCAGTGATGCTCGTGGCCAAAATATTTGAAATCCAAAGCTTATATAAAAGATGAAGAGCTATAATCCAAAAGGTCCAAAAAGTATAGCCAAATCCGTGAAAGGAATCAGAGCTTTGCATGAGGGAGATACATTCCTTAATTTATAATAATTTCTATCATTTTGTAACAGTAAATTTTAATAACACAAAAAAATCCGTATTTTCATGCCAGTACCGAAGTACTGGCTACTGGGGTGGTGATACCCTCGAAGACTAATAGTCCACCAGCAGAGGCATCGACCCAGTGGTAGTAATAACATTAACGGTACCAATTTTCAGGCACCAGATGTGGATTTCGACAATACATGTCTCTTCAGTGATGCTCGTGGCCAAAATATTTGAAATCCAAAGCTTATATAAAAGATGAAGAGCTATAATTCAAAAGGTCCAAAAAGTATAGCCAAATCCGTGAAAGGAGTCACAGCTTTGCATGAGGGAGATACATTCCTTAATTTATAATAATTTCTATCATTTTGTAACAGTAAATTTTTATAACACAAAAAATCCGTATTTTCATGCCAGTACTGAAGTACTGGCTACTGGGGTGGTGATACCCTCGGGGACTAATAGTCCACCAACAGAGGCATCGACCCAGTGGTAGTAATAAAATTAACGTTACCAATTTTCTTGCACCAGATGTGCATTTCGACAATACATGTCTCTTCAGTGATGCTCGTGCAGTGTCAGGTTTAACTTTGTCTAGTGATATCATTCTTTATCCATATATGGGGAAAGATTTTGAAACACACAAGATTGATATTCTGTATAACCAATAAATAAATCTTCCAACGCCATCAAACAAAATTTCTAGTTTGAGAGATTTTTTTTATAAATTTAACAGATTATTCGAAGTTTTGAAACATGATGTGAACCAAGACGTGTTTGTATCTATTATCAGATCAAAACTACCCGAAGATGCATTACTTTAGTTAAATATTTCAAAAGGAGCTAAGGCGAAATGGAACATATTAAAGTAAATTCTCATCATAGAAGCATGTGCCCAAAAAGTTCAACCTGAAGAACGCTTGTGTTTATTTGTCAGAAGAAATTAGTGAATTTTGTTCTGATAATGTATTACAAGAATTTGAAAGGACAAATAATGAATGTAAACATTGTGTCATAATCCAATAACCATTAAAACAAACACTTTACTTTTCAAAGCACTGAACATCGGATGACCGCAAGTTCAGGTGGATGGTCACAAGCACTTTTCTCAGAAAAGAAAATCCCATTTATATACCCGAAAGTGAGGTTAAGGTACAAATAAACTCATCATAGATACCAGGACTAAATTTTATATATACGCCATACCCGCGTTTCGTCTACAAAAGACTACAAAGATATATTTTTTTCTGACACAATTTCGTGTGTTAATGATGATTACATAATACGGAATTTAACCTTATCGTAACAACTAAATATATTGTAGTGATATATTCATTTGTGTTCAGTATACTCTGGTTTGATGTTATTTATTATATTAATATTAGTTATATATAATTTTTATTCATTTTGTATATCATTCTATTCTACTTTTCTAATATTAGTGCAGTGCAAGCGGCTGTTCGTAATTTCCGTCAAATGGTTTTATACGACGTTAAAAAAACAAGAAGCCGTACGTAACTTCGAAGGTAGCCGTTCGTAACGTGAATTATTTATATAGAACGGCTGTTCGTAACGTTCAAAGAACAAAACTGAGAACATCAAGTAGATGTATTTTGAGGAGAAAAAAAAACCAAGTATTTTTTCATTTACTACATCAACGTTATCTTATATGACAAGTACAAACAAGACATTTTACTAAATAAAAACAGAGCAATGACAGATAAGACAGATAATAATTCAATTGTCTTTGGAGCAAGCTACAAGGAGAAGCTAATCGTGCTGTGTCAGGTTTAACTTTATCTAGTGATAATTATTCTTTACTCATATTAGAGGAAAAATTTGGAACACACAAGATTGTTATTCTGTATAACCAATAAATAAATCTTCCAACGCCACCAAACAAAATTTTTAGTTTGAGATATTTTTTTGTTCTGATAATGTATTACAAAAATTTGAAAGGACAAATAATGAATGTAAACATTGTGTTATAATTCAATAACAATAACACGATAGCGGGATGTATAAATACCGAATACATAATACCAAAAACTGGATTAAACAGTAAAGGTTTCAAATATACCATGCCACATAAAATGAACACGATCGCACGTAATTGATATGATTAAAAACGTCGGTCCCTAGAATCTATACTTCCAGACCATTATGTTTTATCCGTTTATTTAATTCTTTTTAAGAAAAAGAACGATACATTCTTTGACATAACCCTGGCATTCGTCACAACTCGACTGATTCCGTACCTTCATCTGACGGATTGACAACCCTGGATTATCAACTTTCTACTTAGCAGTTGTGACTTTTAACAAAGTCTGCGGTACAAGCTCGTGAATACCAAATGAGTTAGGAAATTTAACAATGAGCTAAGCACATACCACATAGTTAGCTATTTCTAGTACATATTCCCAGTTGACCCACTTTGTATAACCTAGCTATTAGTTCTGTGGATTTAAATTCAACCTCGAAATCATGGTGAAGACTTTATCATTATAATCAAAGTACTGAAGTACTGAACTTCGAATGACCACAAGTTCTTGTGGATGGTCACAAGAAAATCACATCTCTATACCTGAAAGTGATGTTAAAGTACATAGGTATATTTTATTTCTGATACAAGTTCGTATGTGAATTAAAAATACATGACAGCGAATTCAACCTCATCGTAATAACTATTATTTTGTAGTGATATAATCATTTGTTATCAGTATACTCTGGTTTGTTGATATATTTTTTTAGGTCTTTCCACTTTTCTGTAGAAAGATCTATTATAGTATTTGGTTTGATTATTATTATTTTTGTCTTCTTCCGCCAAATTCTGTTCTCGCGTAAACATTTTGTTTCGAAATATGTCTCTTATATATTTCTTACATACAGTGAAACCTGGCTAAACCGAATCCTGCTTAAACCGAAAACCTGTATAAACCAAACATTTTCTAAAGCACCGTCATATCAAATTGTATGCGTTGTGAACCTGATAAAACCGAACATCAGCCAAAACCGAACACAATCCTTAGTCCAGAAGAGGTTCGGTTTAAACAGGTTTCACTGTAGTATAATAAAAAATATGCGCTTTTTATTTTCACCTATTCTAAGCCAAACAATTTTCTTTGTAAGAGTTATCTCCCCGAACAATTTTGCATCTCCTTCGTAATCGCAAAAGAAAGTTACAAATTTTTGTATCAAGTTGCTCGGTATATCCTTTGCATGATTTGTTCCATTTTGACCGAAGCGATATGAACACTTCATATGAGAGTTATTTCCCCTTATGCATGTGATATAAGTAATATGCATTTCCATCTTGTAAACTATAAGTGATAGAGATCTAGGATCTTTTGATTTGAGGTTCTTGATTTAAAAATAAGAAAATTAAGCTAAAGACAGAGGTCTAGGTCATATTTTAAATTTTGATTTTGGCTTATTTTCAATTCTTTTCTAAAACCGTATAAGAAATCGACAACATATTTTTACTAAATTTTAAGTTGCGTCATGTCCTAACACATGAAATTTGGATGAAAGGGTACGGTAACATTAAATTGGAGCTTTCTCCTCTCTTATATTAAAAATTAGGCATATAGGGATATAACTCATTCACCATATATAATTCAGACCTATGGTCTTTTGAGTTGAAGCCCTTGGTTTATGACCTTGAAATTGAACTCAAGGTCATATGTAAAATTGACGTTCTAGATTTTGACCTTTGCTTTTATCTCATATTAATACATGATAGAAGCCATGGGACTTATTGCATTACGTTGTAAGTCAGTTGACCATGGAAAAGCCAACCGGAAGTGACCTTGTATAAACCGGAACTAGTTATTTTTTTTAACATTTTTAATGAAAAAATATATTGAACAATATATTGTTTTGGAATTAGTATCAAGTAAACTATCAAATAAAATCGGAAGTGACATATTTCAAACCAGAAGTATTAATTTATCACCCATATTTAGAAAAAAATGTATAGAAACCATATACTTTTGGAATCAGTGTACAATAAGCTATCATTAGACGCTGGATATACTATTTCAAATTGAATTTTCATAGTTCAATATCAAAATTGATCTTTATTGGTGGAAAGACCTTCAATTGTTCTTTGAACATTTTCGGTATTTTTCATTTGTTATTGATATTTATCACATATTTAGTACAGCAATTTTGTATATCTGATAAAGGTTCTTTTTTTCAGTCTGTATCAACTACCCTGTATCGCATACCCCGTATCGCATAGCTAAACCCGTATGGCATAGCAAAACCCGTATTGGGTATATAGCGTGACGTCAGAAATCGAATGACGTCAACGTTTGATCTGACATTTTATTGTTTATTCATATTTATCATATATTTAGTAGTTAATACAGTAGTTTTGAATGTTTGATAATTAAACTTTGATGCGCACCCTTTATCTTACCCTTTATCACAGCCCTACTTATTCTTTTTTCATTTTTGGCTTAAATTTGGTCCGATATGAACGGTCATTCGGGCATGACGCATATTAAATGACGTCATTGTTTGGCATGCGACGTCACGAACGTCAAGTTTTCATTTTTGTTGGCAAACGAAATGCAACTTTAAAAAAGACAAAACACACAAAACAATACAATAAACAAAATATTTTTAAAACAACAGCACGCAAATTGTAAGATAACCCAGGTGCTATGGATCAGAAAAGCAGTTGATATATATTATGCTCTCCTGTTGAAATATATGATAAAGCGTATAAAACATGTCAAAATCCGTATCACATGCCGTATCACCCTCGACCAATATCATCCCTCGGGCTGATATGGTATCTCGGGATGATACCTCATATGATACGGATTTTGCCATGTATTATTCTCTATGTATTTGGTCATAATTTTCATGAAGTTTATTTTCATTACCTGATGGTTAAAAACGAATGAAAATGTTTACGATTTTAATTTGGTTAGAATAGATAGCCAATTTTTCAAGAAATATTTGTCTTGGTGTTCACCTCGTCATAGTATAAAATGATCATGAATAATGTCATCTCCAAATAAACAATAAAACTTTTAAACATTTCTATATCTCATGATATTCATTTGACATAAATCAGTCATGTTGTTACTTAGTTTTTTTTTTAAATTAATTTTAGTTGAAAGGACAGTATCGTTAGTGGATGCATTTTAATTCATGGTCTTAAACATATATTAAGAATGTAATAAGGGTATAGGGGCATTACGATGTGGATATTAAGCAAAAAAGGAAGTCTATAAAAAAAAACCAAGTTAGCTGGAAAAATACAGGGATATCATAATGTTCTATTCTTGCTTTCATTTGGGGACGATTTTAAAGAAATGGAATCCAATAAATCTGATTCTATTAGACAATATGATAAACAGAATAATACATGGCAAAATCCGTATCGCATGCTGTCTGTATTACCACTCGACCAATATCAGCCCTCGGGGTTTCTCGTAGTGATACAGCATGCGATACATATTTTGCCGTGTATTATTCTATATATATATATATATCTCACGACAAAACATCTTCATATCATTTATCTATGTTCTTAAAAATTATTTTCATGAATATTTATTGATAAAATTAACGAGCCAAAAAGGAA
Source organism: Mytilus galloprovincialis (assembly GCF_965363235.1). Lineage (NCBI taxonomy): Eukaryota > Metazoa > Mollusca > Bivalvia > Mytilida > Mytilidae > Mytilus > Mytilus galloprovincialis. Next base: position 7,154,648 of record NC_134846.1, on the reverse strand, counting down.
CGTTATTTTGCACTCGATACATCTGTGTAATTATACGGAATACGTTCGGTTATCAATCAAAAACGCAATTCCCGTGAGTAGAAATATCTGTGGCAACAATTATACACCGGAATGCCCTCACGGTCATTCGCTGTAAAGAATAGGCGATATGATATGACTGCCAGTGAAAAAACTATTATTCATTCAAATGAAGTGGATGTAAGCAAATATAGGCAACTGTTCTGTCTTCAACAACGAGAAAACCCTGTACCATATAAACGACTAAAAAAGGCCCCGAAATGATAAAAATGGAACACATGTTTTAGTAGGTTGCACTTTGTAAATACAACTGTTTCACAAACCACACCTCTTTTGTATATATTTTGTTTTGTTTACAAACTGGTTCCGAATTATGATCTCTATGTTTCATATCATTGAGACATAACTTGGGAATGTTTCCAAAATAAACTAAAATAAAAAGCGACAGGCTTGAATTTTGAGGGAGTCCCGAAGTGAAGGTATGGGTAGTACAGAATTAAAGTATAAGTTTAAGGACTTTCTCGCTGCTTGAATATCCATTGGTGGCCTTCGGCTGTTGTCTAAATAGCCTTGCAAGACGTCATAAAGATTTGGACTAGACTTCTAGTAAACGTGGTTCCGTTTCAGCCGTAAAGGGAGTTCTATACTGGATTGAATTGCCAATCGATATAACATCTGTCGTGAAGCATATTTTGTTCATAGATTTAAAAATGTTATATTCAATTACCGACACAATTAATAAAACATGATTGATATAAAATGATTGATATCCTTAATGTTAAATATATTGATTGATTGCTTAAGGACACATCAGTACAAACATAAATTTGAGAATAGAGATGGGGAATATATTATGATTATATGGCGGCGATATCTAAAAAAGCAGAACTGACGCGACAATAAAAAAAACCGAATGTTACATACCTTTAAGTGGATGATGTAGAATAGATTATAACCATCAATTGACATTTGAGATAGGAAGTACTTGTCGTATCATCTCAAAATATTACAAAATAAACGTTTGGCAAATTGAGACTTTAATGGTGAGTTTTCTCATACCATATCTTCTTATATCTATTTTGATAAAACGCGACCAGGAGTTATATCATATATATTAGTTAGATAGAAAGCGATATTATCCTTATGCAACACTTCATTTTCAAAAGTATATCAATGAAGTTATACTAACCAAAAACAAACAGTACTCCTTTCCACTTCATTTTTTCTTTAGTTGTAGTCAGCCTCAACATTCAGTTAAAAAGACCAATTATGTTTGTCTTAAAAGTATTTATATTATTTGTCCAGTTTGTTTTTATCAATTTTATCAATTAAATTTTGCCTTACAAGAGGGAGGAGAATTGGCAAACAATATTTGTTATAGTCGTAATTGTATAAGCTCATTTTATTTACACATTCTTTGTCGAACCCGCCTAGCATTACCTATCTTTTATAATTAGTGATATTTTTTTATTGACCTCAATATGCATGAAATAGTATTTGTTAGTGGATGTTAAGGGAACAAATCAATCTAAAAACTATGGTGAAAAATTCAGAACGCATGTATCAAAAAGCTAAAACGATTTCTATACCATGTATAATTGATTTCCTATAACACCACTTAATAAACAGCTGCGCCATGAGCGCATGATACGCCCGACGTCTTGTGTGGAAGTTTTATGCAATAATCATAAATAGTTTCTGAGAAAGTTTTAAGCAATAACCATACATTGTTTTTGAGACACGGCGGGACATGTGAAACCCCCAACCCAGTTTTTTTTTATGCAATAATCATAAATAGTTTCTGAGAAAGTTTTAAGCAATAACCATATATTGTTTTTGAGACACAGCGGGACATGTGAAACCCCCAACCCTGTTTTTTTTTTTTTTTACAAAAAACTAGATATCACTAAAAGAAAATTTTGAATCAGAACCAAAAAGTATACAGATCTTTAGATTAATATAACAAAGAAGTTTGTAAAGTTTTAAGCAATAATCATAAATTATTATTGAGATACGGCGCGACATGTAAAAAAAAACCTCCCCTGTTTAACAAAATACTCAATAACTCCAAAATAAAGTTTTGAATCATCACCAAAAAGTATACAGATCTTTATATTAATATAACAAAGAAGTGTGTAAAGTTTTAAGCAATAATCATAAATTGTTTTTGAGATACGGCACAACATGTAAAAAAAACCTCCCCCTTTTTCACAAAATACTCAATAACTCAAAAATGAAATGTTGAATCATCACCAAAAATTATACAGATCTTTAGATTAATATAACTAAGAAGTGTTTAAAGTTTTAAGCAATAATCAAGAATCGTTTTTGAGATACGGTGCGACATGTGAAAAAAAACCCTACCCTGTTTTAGTTACAAAGTGCCGTAACTCAAAAAGTTTTAATCTAATTTCACCAAAAAGTATACAGATCATTTGACCATCATAAGAAACAACTATGTTAAGTTTCATGAAATTTGGATAAGTCGTTCTCAAGTTACGGTGCGACATGTTTACGCCGGACAGACGGACAGACGGACGGACAGACAGACGGACGGACGGACACCGGACATTTGTATACCATAATACGTCCCGTCAAAATTTTGACGGGCGTATAAAAAGTAATAATTTGTAACACAGTTATTTCATATGTAAATAACGTAATATTATAACAACATATTTCATAAAATAATAGGAAACTTTTTTTTTATCTTATTGGATTTCATTTTTTTTACATGACTTCAGTTCAGTGTGTAATAAATTTCATCATCTTTATAGAACATATCTCATTTCCCAGTAACAGTCTTAGCCCCCCCCCCCTTCATCTCAGTCGAACTTCTTTTTTAAGAATTAATATGATGGATATATTGTTTAGATTTATTTTGTCCTGAAGATAGGCGAAATATATTTAACCGATATTCAAAATCGAGAACAAACTGTCAATAAATGTGCATGAAATATTTGTCCCTGAACTTGAGGAAAATACCAACTTATGAATCAATAAATTTCCGGAAAAGAAAAGTTCTAAAGTTGAACATCATATATTGCACTCTGGTAAATAATTGTCTTATTGTCAATCATGCCCATCTACCTAGTATGTACATCTACCTAATATGCCAATCTACCGAGTATGCCCATCTACCTAGTATTCCCATCTACCTAGTATTCCCATCTACCTAGTATGCCCATCTACCTAGTATTCCCATCTACCTAGTTTGCCCATCTACATAGTATGCCCATCTACCTAGTATGCCCATCTACCTAGTATGCCCATCTACCTAACTTTATACGATTCTGCGCCTGTCTATAATTGAAATTTATGTGTCTGTCTGTACGACTTAAATTTTTGGGTCGATTGTTGTTTTCATAACGTAGGGAACATAATCTTATTTACGAATATTTAGATTTTTGGGGAAGGGTAAAATGAAAACATGTTTGTATAAGCGCTTGGATAATTCGCATACGACAAAAATAAGGAGAAGCTTATCAATTTATAAATGTCGGTTTAGTTGTAGTATCCTATTGTAATGCTATTCGAATAAATTGTGTATATCAATGTTAGTTGCAACTATATTGATTGATGTTTGCCTAGTTTAGGCCGATACCAAATTTACAATAGGCAGATAATGATTCAGGCCGTGGTATCTTAGACAAATGCAAAAATAAGGATATCTTATATAACTTGAAAATGAGGATATCTTGGATAATTTCAAAATGAGAGTACTTGAATATCATCAAAATGAGGGTATCTTCGATAACTGCAAAATGAGGGTATCTTAGTTTATTGCAATATGAGAGTATCTTGGATAAGGACAGGCAGTATGCCATTCAACAGGTCTCTTACATATCCACCAAAAGGGTTGTTTCAAGGTGTGTTAATGTGGAAATAGCATGGCATTTTTTCAAATGAGAAATTGGATCTTACGTCCTGATTCTGACAGGACGTGTTTGCGTACTTATACATCCCACACAGTCAAACGGACGCCCAATTATGGCTAAGGTTTAAACAACCGGGAGGAAGAAGACCAAAGTCAAAATATGTTGTCACCAGTCACCCTTGGGACTGGAATAAATTATATTCAGGCGGTTTATAAAAAGAAGCTCATGAAAACATTACTTATTTCTGCTTATATATCGATTTGCGATTTGAATTTTTCTTGAACTTCGATCGGAACTTTTGGTGTTTTACTTTTTATCAGGTTGTACACTACTGTATTACTTCCGTCATTGCATAACGCGTCAAGAGTAATACGTTGTAATAAGCGGTGCATCAAATCGGTATAATCGTAAACATTGTAATACTGAAGCGGTGCATCAAATCGGTATAATCGTAATACATTGTAATAAGCCGCGATGCATCAAATCGGTATAATCGTAATACATTGTAATAGGCCGCGATGCATCAAATCATATGAAGCAATATATTTCCGGAAAGGAAAATTTCTAAAGTTGAACATCATATATATATATTGCACTCTGGTAAATAATTGTCTTATTGTCAATCATGCCCATCTACCTGGTATTCCCATCTACCTAGTATGCCCATCTTCCGAGTATGCCCATCTACCTAGTATTCCCATCTACCTTGTATTCCCATCTACCTAGTATGCCCATCTACCGAGTACTACCTAGTATTCCCATCTACCTAGTGTTCCCATCTACCTAGTATGCCCATCTACCGAGTATGCCCATCTACCTAGTATGCCCATCTACCTAGTATTCCCATCTTCCTAACTTTATACGATGATGTGCCTGTCTATAATTGAAATTTATGTGTCTGTCTGTACGACTTTTTCGGTCGATTGTTTCACTAACAGATTTAAAACATAAATGTTTCATAACGTGGGGAAAATAATCTGATTTACGATTGTTTAGATTTTTGGGGACGGGTAAAATGAAAACATTGTTTGTCTAAGCGCTTGGATAATTCGCATACGACAAAAATAAGGAGAAGCTTATCAATTTATAAATGTCGGTTTAGTTGTAGTATCCTATTGTAATGCTTTTCGAATAAATTGTGTATATCAATGTTAGTTGCAACTATATTGATTGATGTTCGCTTAGGCCGAGACCAAATTTACAATAGGCAGATAATGATTCAAGCCGTGGTATCTTAGACAACTGCAAACATATGGATATCTTATATAACTTGAAAATGAGGGTATCTTGCATAACTTGAAAATGAGGGTATCTTGGATAACTTCCAAATGATAGTATATTGGATAACTTCAAAATGAGAGTATATTGGATAACTTCCAAAATGATTTTTTTTTAGATTAATGCAAAATGAGTGTGTCTTGGATTAAACTTAAAAATGAGGGTACTAAAAATTAATATCTTGGATGACTTTAAAATGAGGATATCTTGGATAATTTCAAAATGAGAGTACTTGGATATCATCAAAATGAGGGTATCTTCGATAACTGCAAAATGAGGGTATCTTAGTTTATTGCAATATGAGAGTATCTTGGATAAGGACAGGCAGTATGCCATTCAACAGGTCACTTACATATCCACCAAAAGGGTTGTTTCAAGGTGTGTTAACGTGGAAACAGCATGGCATTTTTTCTTAATGAGAAATTGGATCTTACGTCCTGATTCTGACAGGACGTGTTTGCGTACTTATACATCCCACACAGTCAAACGGACGCCCAATTATGGCTAAGGTTTAAACAACCGGGAGGAAGAAAACCAAAGTAAAAATATGTTGTCACCAGTCACCCTTGAGACTGGAATAAATTATATGCAGGCGGTTTATAAAAAGAAGCTCATAAAAACATTACTTATTTCTGCTTATATATCGATTGAATTTTTCTTGAACTTCGATCGGTACTTTTGGTGTTTTACTTTTTATCAAGTTGATTTACTACTGTATTACTTCCGTCATTGCATAACGCGTCAAGAGTAATACGTAGTAATAAGCGGTGCATCAAATCGGTATAATCGTAATACATTGTAATAGGCCGCGATACATCAAATCGGTATAATCGTAATACATTGTAAAAGGCGGTGCATCAACTTGTTCTAATCGTAATACATTGTAATAGACCGCGGTGCATCAAATCGGTATAATCATAATACATTGTAATAAGCCGCTGTGCATCGTATTGGTATAATCACCTCAAAAATTTCTCTGAAGTACTTTTACCCCTTGAAATAAGTACTGACATTCAGACAATATCAAACGAAATTGAAACAGACAGACATTTTGTTGGTTTAAATGTTTTACCTTCACATTTGGATATCTGAGATTCTTTTCTATTACATTTTAGTTCATTCGAAAACCTTACTGCGAACTAAAGTTGTTTAAATCTTTATTATTTCCTCTTTCATTGATAGTTTAATTGGCTATCATACTCTATTATGTAATGTTTTGAAGAGAGGCGGTTGATGACGTTGATAAGTAAGACTACAACGGATCAGAAAGATTACATAACGATCCCGTAGTTCGATCTCTAATAAGTTTACTTAGTGCTATAAAAGCAAACTTAACAATACCTTCGCAGTGTATCTGTAAAATTGAATTACTTATCGCTGTAGGTCTTCTCACATTTTAAATAAAAGGAATATTTATGATGCGTATTTTTTTAATTTTATGCTTTTGAAGTTACTGCTACGAAAATATCGAATAGATCGCGTATTGGACATTTTGTCTCTAAACTTGAAATTGGGAGGAGAACAAACATATATTTTGTATATCTTATATAAATGTATATTGTAAGCCTTATGGAAACGAAAATAAAATCTTTAAACGCACGTTCTAATGATTGAACGGTTTCCAACGTCCAATTCGAGAATTTGTTTTGATGAAAAACAATGATTTAGTTATTGATGTGCAAATGTAAAGATATTTTTATGTACATAATGGAAACCTATGTTTATGTTTGATTGTTCATTATTAATTCTTATTCCGACCTAGTTACAAACCATGTTTATAGTGTACGGTGACCTATATAGTTACTTATTTCTATGTCATTAGAGTTGTTTTATCTTAGTCCATACCACGCCTTCTTTTTTATATTTATAATTCTTGGTTTCAATTAAAATCCGCAACTTTGGATGTCTTAACCTTCTTTGCAACATTTAACAAATGACTGTAATAACATAAAAATGTGATGCACACTAAAATACCCGTGAAGTTGGTTTTTAAAAGTGTAAACCCAGTTTTTTATGTTTTTTTTTGTTTGTTTTATGTTAATAGACAGAACAAAATATAAGTAATTCCTTATAATCAAACATGTTCAATGCTAAATTCCATTTTTAAGGAGGAAATCATGAAAATAAACAAAGATGAAGTCACGGTCATCCACATGATAAAATTAAGCCTTTGAGCTGATAGACAAAAATTCAATCCAATTAGAAAAAAATAATTATTTTCCGATACTTAAATCCAACACGCCATTTTTGAGATTTGTAAGCCTTTTGAAGACGAAAAAAATCTTTATGATTAAATGGTTTCCAACATCAAATTGGAGAATTTGTTTGAAAACGACGATATTTATTTATTTGGAAAACAATTATTTAGTTATTGATGTGCATATGTAAATATACGGTATATGTTTAAGTTATAATTGTTGATTATTCATTCTTATTCCGTCCCAGTTACAAACCATGTTTTATTCTCTACGGTGACCTATATAGTTGTTTATGTCTGTGTCATTATGTCACTTGTGAAGAGTTGTTTTATTAGAATTCATACCAAATCTTTTTTTTTTATATTTATAACTCTTGTTTCAAATAATATCCACAACTTTAGATGTCATAGCTTTTCTTTGCAACATTTAACAAATGACTGTAATATTGTTTTTTTTTGTTTCAGCAGAAATAACATAAAAAAGACATGAAAGATGCACACTGAGTTATCCGTGTACTTGTTTATTTAAAAGTGTGCACCCCATTTGTTTTATGTTATTTCGAATAGACATAATTTGATATTAATCTTTCCTTATAATTCAAAGCTTAATTTTATATTTAAGGAGTAAATCATGAAAATAAACCCAGATGAAGTCACGGTCACATGATAAAATTATGTCTTTGAGCTGATAGACAAAACAAATCATCCAATCAGATTTTTTTTTATTATTCCAATACTTTGAATCTGTAAGTCCAACACACTTTTCTTGATATTTTTAAAACTTCACCAGGAACGTTCATTTCCAAATATTTGGAAGCCAAAAGTACGTAGAAATGTAAGGAGGACCAAAATGGATATTAAAATATAACCAAATGCATTGAATGTCAATGAATGTGGGGGTGGGGTTGTGATAAGTTTATCCTGCCTTGTTTTTTTAACATAAATTGTAATCTTGCCTTTTTTTGACAAGTTGGTCATCGAGCCCTAATTTACAACTATTCCACCTATGAAAATCAAATGGAAGCTCCCTTAGAAATCATTAGTATTCCAAATGAAATTATGGTGATTTTAGTAACTGTTTGTTATGCATTATAGATAAAGGCAACAGAAGTATACCGCTGTTCAAAACTCATAAATCTATGGACAAAAAAACAAAATCGGGGTAACAAACTAAAACTGAGGGAAACGCATTAAATATTAGAGGAGAACAACGACACAACATTAAAATATAACACACACAGCAACGGACTAAGCATTAGACAACATCCGATGAGAATAACCAATATAACATCAAAACCAAATACATGAATTTGGGATAGAATACGTTATGTTCCGTCGAATTCAATGACGGCCCTTTTGATAATCTCCTTAAAACTGGTACATACAAAATATTAGTCAGACATTACTTGAACGCATGTATTTATACATACATGACCTTGGCATTGATTGATTCACGATTTCATTTTTTAAAAGAAATACAAAAGGTCAAATATTCAGGTCAAATAGCATTGTATTTCTACAGTCTTTTGGCGCTAATATTCAGTTATATAAATTATTAATTTTTCTTTTCTTCGTTTACTGTTTAAATAAATATTTGATTAGATCGAACCATGGTTTCACTATTTTAAATCAAATATTTACCATTTGAAAAAAAGTACAATTAAATTGTGTTTGAATTTCTTATATAGTAATTATAACTTCAATATCGTCCAATGAAATCAATAATAGGAACAGACCAGACTCCAATTTAGAAATCGCGAACATTTTCCTACAAATTGTTTATGTGAACAAATCTTGAATAATAGAAAAGAAGATAGACGTTCTAAATCACCAGGATACAAAACCATATTTGAATAAATGATGATTATATATGGGTTTTTCTGTCCGACTATCCTGTGTGGATATTGCGGACTTTCTACTTATTGTCTGGTTCTGATTCAGTTGACCGTTTAGTTTTACTTTGTTTCTAGGAGTGTTTGTTTCTAGGAGTAATTGAATAAATTTAACTCGTCGATACTTATATAGCCTAGTAATCACAATCATTCAGTAACTGTGATTTGTTTCAAAGAAATATGACATGTGTCCTGACTTGAGTTAGGCTCCGGCACTTTGATATATGACGAGGGCCATGACTTGAGTTAGGCTCCGGCACTTTGTTATATGACGAGGGCCATGACTTGAGTTAGGCTCCGCCACTTTGATATATGACGAGGGCCATGACTTGAGTTAGGCTCCGCCACTTTGATATATGACGAGGGCCATGACTTGAGTTAGGCTCCGGCACTTTGTTATATGACGAGGGCCATGACTTGAGTTAGGCTCCGGCACTTTGATATATGACGAGGGCCATGACTTGAGTTAGGCTTCGCCACTTTGATATATGACGAGGGCCATGACTTGAGTTAGGCTCCGCCACTTTGATATATGACGAGGGCCATGACTTGAGTTAGGCTCCGCCACTTTGATATATGACGAGGGCCATGACTTGAGTTAGGCTCCGGCACTTTGATATATGACGAGGGCCATGACTTGAGTTAGGCTCCGGCACTTTGATATATGACGGGGGCCATGACTTGAGATAGGCTCCGGCACTTTGATATATGACGGGGGCCATGACTTGAGTTAGGCTCCTCCACTTTGATATATGACGAGGGCCATGACTTGAGTTAGGCTCCGCCACTTTGATATATGACGAGGGCCATGACTTGAGTTAGGCTCCGGCACTTTGATATATGACGAGGGCCATGACTTGAGTTAGGTTCCGGCACTTTGATATATGACGAGGGCCATGACTTGAGTTAGGCTCCGGCACTTTGATATATGACGAGGGCCATGACTTGAGTTAGGCTCCGGCACTTTGATATATGACGAGGGCCATGACTTGAGTTAGGCTCCGGCACTTTGATATATGACGAGGGCCATGACTTGAGTTAGGCTCCGCCACTTTGATATATGACGAGGGCCATGACTTGAGTTAGGCTCCGCCACTTTGATATATGACGAGGGCCATGACTTGAGTTAGGCTCTGGCACTTTGATATATGACGAGGGCCATGACTTGAGTTAGGCTCCGGCACTTTGATATATGACGAGGGCCATGACTTGAGTCAGACACCGGCATACTGATACAGGTATCATATATGATTATATTTCCTTTTTTTAAGATATAAACTTTCCTTTGATGAATCGATCAGTGGATTATCAGATATTCATATCAACTGAATAAATAACAACATGTATTTTTATAATTACATTTTTAAAAATTTTTTATACCTTTATTTTTTTGTCTTTTTACCCATCAATCTCAACGACGTGAATGTTTATTATGACGTATATGTCCCTCTATCTGTCTACTTTTCAATTAAAATGCTAATTAAAGAATCACTTTACCAAATACAGGTGGGATTTTGAATTGACGTTTTTCGAGATTAACGGTTCAAAGTCTATGCTACATAATTATCATGAAATTGAAAATGTATTTTAGGTTTCCGAATGATAATTATAGTACAACTTTTTTAGATTTTAACACATTGTCATGAAGAATATAGCACTGACTAATTACGTTACGGTGAAAATATGGATTTTTTTGAGTAATTTATAATAAACTCATCATAGAAACCAGAATTAAATTTTGTGTTTACGCCAGACGCGCGTTTCGTCTAAAAAAGACTCACCAGTGACGCCCAATTCTAAAAAAGTTAAAAGTACGAAGTTGAAGAACATTGATGACCGACATTCCGAAAAGTTTTGGCAAATCCAGCTAAGGTATTCTATTCCTGAGGTAGAAAAGCCTTAGTATTTCAAATTCAAAAGTATTGTAAACAGTTAATTTATAAATATGACCAATTCATGTCAGCACAGAGGTACTGACTACTGGCTTGTGACACCCTCGGGAAATTAAAACTCCACCAGCAGTGGCATCGACCCAGTGGCTGTTAATTAATTCATCATAGATACCAAGATGCTATTTTTTATTTACGAGTCTAAAAGACTCATCAGTGACGCTCAAATCCAAAAAAAGTTAAAAAGGTCAAATAAAGTACGAAGCTGAAGAGCATTGAGGACCAAACGTTTTGCAAAACCTAAACTAATTACCCTACCCGAGTTTGAATGTGTCTCTGGTATCTTTCGCCCCTCTTTTAAGATTATAAACTATTTACGAGTTTTAATGTCTCTCTGGTATCTTTCGCCCCTCTTTTAAGATTATAAACTATTTACGAGTTTGAATGTGTCTCTGGTATCTTTCGCCCCTCTTTTAAGATTATAAACTATTTATGAGTTTGAATGTCTCTCTGGTATCTTTCGCCCCTCTTTTAAGATTATAAACTATTTATGAGTTTGAATGTGTCTCTGGTATCTCTCGCCCGTCTTTTAAGATTATAAACTATTTACGAGTTTGAATGTGTCTCTGGTATGTTTCGCCCCTCTTTTAAGATTATAAACTATTTATGAGTTTGAATGTCTCTCTGGTATCTTTCGCCCCTCTTTTAAGATTATAAACTATTTATGAGTTCGAATGTCTCTCTGGAATCTTTCGCCCCTTTTAGGATTATAAACTCTTTTACTCATTTAGTGTTTCTTGATAATTTAAAATTTTTCATCTAGTTTCAAAATTTTCATAATATATATTTTGAGTTAACTTTGACAGTGGACATGTATAATCTAAGCGGTACGCAAAGTCTGGGTAAATGTTATCACTAGATAACCTTATTATACATGAGAAATTCTTGCTATAATAAGTTTCTTTCTACGTTATATAATACAGAAATCTACTGTTATATCTTCGCAGTGAAGAGTTTTATGTTTAGAAAGATAATACCACATACATATCAACCTTCTCACTGGAGTCAAACGCTAGTGAGGATGAACAAAAGGCACGGGAAAGAGGAAAAAGATGCCATACATTTAATAAAACGTTTATTGCATCTTTAAGAATAATAAAATTCAAGCGAGTTATTTTTTTGACCGTATGATTTATGCACAACACAGTCCATCATCATTACTGTCGGAAGGTTCGCAGCCTGTACATCTGATTTGGCCCTTGTGAGTGACGGGGCAAACAGCTGGAATGTTACACCCAAGTTCTGAAACAGATATAAATACTAAATATTTATACACAAACATGCATGTTTATTACAATGAATATCTTATATATTTTTAGCTGCACTTGTACGATTTGCATTTGTTAAAATTTTCAGAATGATTTTCAAAATATGTAATAGATTTAAGATGATGTGGTATGAGTGCCAATGAGAAAACTCTCATTCCAAGTTGTATTTTATAAAAGTAAACTATTATAGGTCAATGTACGGTCTGCAACACGGAGCCTTGGCTCACTCTGCTATAGGTATACTTATTGTGTTAAAATGAATGTATACCATCGTAGTTACAATTCATCAACTTACAAAAGAGTTTGTATTGCATATTAACTTATTCACAACTAAACGTCATTACTATAAATACTTTTATTGTATAGCAATAGAATATTTCCCAGAGAAAGTAACCAAAAGTTAGCGTGCAATAAATTCCAATATTGCACTAGTGCAATAAATCTTCAAAATTCATGACGTCGCAAGCTTGTGCAATATAAAATTCTACTCGGGACAATATTCCCCAATATTCATGCAATAACCCTATATTGTTCGTCTTCTTGGCTTGTTTTGTAAATTTGTATATATTGTTATATAAATAGTTATTGATGTTATCTCTATACCAATGTAATGCATTGGCTTTATGATAATAAAGATATATACGCAGTCGTTTTTCAAAACATTCATTGACAGTATATTTAATTGTAAGCATCATGTAAATATAAACTAAAATCTTCCTTTTAATAACTAATGTTAGCAAGAATCCGAAATAAAAAAATATTTATCTTTTCACATGGTTGAATATTAAAGTTTCTATGATTACAACAATGGTCATTTTGACTCTGAAACATCAGGTGATAATACATGCGAACGCAGCAACTGGAATCTTAGTATAGACCATGCTTACCAGGTACCTTTACTGAAAAGCAAAAAAGAGGTTTAATTATTAATTACAAACAATTAAGGATGTTTTGAACTTTTACCAGTTATCCTCTGGTTTTATACATTTGTGTTTATAAAAAAAACCCAATTAACCCTTACCTTTCTATTCTTAATACATATAGTTTAAAAAGCCAATTTTGAAAATGCAATAAAAACATTATTATTTGGTTGTACATTTTTAAAGAAAAAAGGTGCTAATGTTAAATGTATGAAAAGCTTAGAGACAATTATTTTCCGCCAAATTTTCAATGGCTGGTATCTCGAAGAAACAAACACTCTGACCATAATTGGTTTCTGTTTTGTTATGTCCTTTATTTATGTACAATCAATTTATATCAGTCTTTAAAAAGCTTGTTATTTTGAGTAGCGAACATCCTTGAGCGAGGTAAAAAAAAGAAAGCCTAATAAACGCTTTCAATTAACAGAACAATTCCTGAGTTGGTACGGAGTTAGCCGAACAAATGTTGGGGTCAACCTTGTGCTTTAGCTAGGAATGGACATTAACGATACGTAAACATGAATGGCTTTACTGCCTTCTGTAATTACTGTCACCGGCAAAGTGTGACATGAATTGTTAATTACTGCAGATTCCCTCTATTCCTTGCCACTGTTTATTTAATGCTGTAACACTGATTAATTGGAGTACTACTGTTAGAAATGATAGAAAAATGATCGAAATTATTAATTGAGGAATGTATCTCCCTCATGCAAAGCTCTGATTCCTTCCACAGATTTGGCTGTACTTTTTGGACCTTTTGGATTATAGCTCTTCATCCTAAATTGTTTTATAACAATAAACTAAGAATATACTCACCGACTACACAGTCTAAAGTATTAAAAGAATATAAAACTTTCTTTAGAAAATTAAACATGTTCTGAAACTTGAAAGTATGTGACTTATTTTTAACGTATATACAGTTGAACACATAGTGTCAACACTGGAGCTGTCCATGTTTTAAATTTTCTATTAGTGGTTTGGTGTTTGAGTAGTTTAATCTCGAGCATAACCGAAAACAAATCGATTGCCGTAATTTACATCAGTTACACTTGTTACTGTTTAATGATTTAAATGCTGATGGATTTGTACTATCCTGTGTATGAAGTCTGAATACTTATTATTGTTGCAATTTCAAAGGCTCAAATGTAAGTCTTCTTATACTGGTCATATTCTATTATATCATATCCTTAAAGTTTCTATTCGGTTTTGGTTTTAAATATATTAACCTGGTGCATCAATGAAAAGATAGCGATTGGCGAAATGCGCATCAGGTGTAGTAACAATTGATACAGTGCGGTGTTCCTGATGTTCCTGTTGTTTTCCTTTTGTAGTTGATTTTATCCTTCAGTTTCGGATTAGTTTTCCCTCAGTCGAGTTGTGACTTTTGGCCATCGGTCATTACATTTATTGTTAAAATGCATATTTACCGGAGTAAGATTGGTACGAATTAATATATAAATTAGCTGTCAGTAAAATTTAACGTAGAACATAACAATGTTCTAAATTTCCTTTGATTTTTCGAAAAACTAAGGATTTTCTTACCCCAGGCATAAATTACCTCAGTCGTATTTGGCACAACTTTTTGTAATTTTGGATCCTCAATGCTCTTCAACTTTGTACTTGTTTGGCTATACAACTATTTTGATTTGAGCGTCACTGATGAGTCTTATGTAGACAAAACACGCGTCTGGTGTATAAAATTATAATCCTGTACCTTTGATAAAAGGAGTACATCATATGACCAATTACATTCGGAAACAATCAATCAATCAATGATACATACTCCCAATGTTACAGCGAGGGCTGTAACATTGGGAATATGTATCATCATGCTACGGACATTTAAATTGTTATACTATTTTAACATTAACGTAACTAAACGGTTCATACTATAGACCACATGTAGAAAAGAAAAGAAAAGAAAAAACGTGTCAAAGATAAATTTTGTTTTAACTAGGTCCACTCTTGTTCATATCAACTAATTTTTCTTTGAATTTAGCTATACAATATTATTGGTATGCGATTTTAAAGTAGTAAACAATCATGCATTAACTCACCAGTTTCTTCTGCATGGAGAAATAAAATATTTAGTCTTTTAAGGTTGAATAGGTATAAAAGGAATAAATAATTCTTGCAAAAATTATCTAAACAAAACAGCTGTAACTAGCTCAATAATTTCATTCAAAATATTCAGCCTTTACCATTTATCATTTCATGTTAAATCATGGATGAATATGTTATATTAAAGTTTAATTATAATCTGTCTACGTTATAAGTCTTTCTAGCCCGTTTGTCACTAATAAAACAGCATATTCTTATTCATACAAATGACATTAAAATTTACATGAACGTTTAAAACGCATCGGGAACACATTACTGTACTTAACGTATGAAAAATTAAACATTGTTTTATCTATTAGATTTAAGTAGATGTTCTTTACTTACCGATGTCCAGAACAAAATCATTCAAATTAGAACCCGTGCAAATATCACAGATTGTTGGATTGCCTTCAAGTATCGCTGTAATATAGTTATATTTATGTTAGTTTTGTTGATATGCACTATTTCGTGAAATAGCAAAAGATTTACATTAAAAGGTACAACTACTGGACCATACATTGGTTACACTACCACAGCAGATGTGTTTACTCCGTACTTTTATAGCGTCAAAAACTATAATTGTCTCAGTTGTATTCTATGATAACTGTTATTTGTCTTTTGACTGTTTTCTGCAAAGTTTGTTGTGTTTTTATCTTTTCTTAATATTCTGTCGATTATATTTTAACAGATTAACAGCTTTATTTTTTCTTCAATTTTCTTTTAAGATACAGACATTTTCTTAAAGGCATAAAACTAAAGTTGCTTACTACCAAAACACAAAACAAAACAAACCCAATTATACTATCAAATAAAGGAAAACGAACAACACATGGTTTTAATAGCGTGAAGATAATTGCTCAAATTGTAGTATGGATGAACCAGTTTAACGTGCGCTCTTTTTTCCAGCCTATCTAGACCATATGTTGTAAAGCTAAAACACACAGTAAAGAAAGAAGGATGATAAACGGAAAAAAAGAAATGTCTAGTTAATGAAGGCACGTCAGAAGGTTAATTTATTACCGAAATGTCTGATTTAAATGCTTCTAAGTTTTATATCTGTAGTACTTTCATATTTAGAAATCATCAAAGCACTGTTTCGTACAAAAAGTTGGTATCAAATTATTGTTATTGTGATAAATTGCAGTCTATCTTACTAAATAAAGATAGTGTTTGTAAAGATCGTGTTCAGATTAGAAAATGATTGATTACACAAGGGCAAAGTATATGTGATTACGAGTTACGTCTCGGATGCGTGGTCTATAATATACACGAATAGGGTTATTCCAGAAGCCAGTATTTCAGTATCACACGTTAATATGTAAACAACTTTACTGACCTTTTCCAATATTAATGAAATGTATGAGAACAACGAATAAAATGTATACAGCAAAACATTTAAAGATCTGATATATTTGTACATGGATTAAATTGCTTGCACACTTCCTCTTTAAAAAGAAGAAGCAATTTTAAAGTAAATAATTCAAAAACTAAATATAAGATACTCACTAAATTTACTCAGATAATAGAGCAGACCAGAATCGTTTGGATCAAGATTCATATCTTTCAAACAAAAATATCCATTATGGGTCTCATTAACTGCAACCCTAATACAAATGCAAATGAGAAATATCACTGGCATTGTGCTGTCTTTGTCAAATTGAAAAGCCTTTTGCACATATTTTGATTTCTTTAACACCAAAATGTGTAACACATTCATATCCCTTTGGAAATGTGTATAATCTATTTAAATCGAATTGTATGATTGAAAAAAAATAATACTATATAAAAAATAATGCTTTAAAAATTCCGGAGCGCGTACCAATGTACCTTCATCAGGAAACATAAACCTTTTAAGCCAGGAATGCATACAATCTATATGTATGACCAAAAGGGAATTGAAGCGATTAGACAAAATCCTCATAGGTCAACTTTGCATAAGAGACCCCTATTTTTTTTAATTATAGTTCATAATCAGTGATAAATAAAAAAAATGGATTTTTTCAAGCCGCTAGAAAGAGTGTGATTTAAATAGTTTCATTTGAGATTTGATATGACTTGCTTGAGTGTTCAGGTTTGTTATGACATAAATGTAGAAACCCATTTAACGTTATAAATACAAATATTAACCATATCAAAACATATTGATTTTGTAGTGAACAATTTCATGCATTTTGGTCCTCAGTGCTCTTCAACTTCGTACTTTATTTGGCCTTTTTATTTTTTTTTGGATTCGAGCGTCACTGATGAGTCTTTTGTAGACGAAACGCGCGTCTGGCGTATATACAAAATTAAGTCCTGGTATCTATGATGAGTTTATTTACTTAACACAAACGAGCAAGAAGTATAGTATGACGTCCATTTTCACTGAACTAGTACACAAATGTATTCAAGGGCCAGCTGATCACCACCTCCGGTTGCGAAAAATTTCTCGCTGCGTTGAAGACCCATTCAGGTTAGCCTTTCGGCTGTTGTCTGCACTTTGGTTGGATTGGTGTTTCTTTAACATATTCCTCATTTTCATTCAATTTTAATTCCTTTTAGTGTTAGATCAGAAAAATTAAAATGAAGAATTCTATATAAATAAAACTGATCTGTTGACAATTTAAAAGAGTAATTGAATATGATCAGGAACATACTGTTTTATACTTTTGACATTGCCTTTTTTGTTTTTAATTAAAACAATATATTTAGTATACGTAAAATGTTAATACCGCTCTGTATGGAAAGGTCCCGATCTAGCATAACATTCACCAATTGATATTAATTCACCACCGAAAAAGATATGTAATTTTGTTGTAAAGAATTTCAGGTATCCTCCATTGAATGAACCTCCAGTTATATTGAACGTTTTATTTTGCCAGCTGCATTGAAAAGAACACAAACTCTGACCTGGTGAAAAAAGCATATATAAGTAAATTATTGTTCTTAAATACTTTAAATACATGTAATTTACTTTTAAAATTCAGTAAATCAAATTACCAACAAAATATTTTCTCAAAACTCATAATACAGGGTTTGTTTCCTTGATGGTGTGACTTCACAGTTCTGGCTTGATCATCAGTTTGCCAAAAAATCGGTTCAATCCAGTGCTTGAGGCCGTCTTAAACTTGCAGTTAGGAGAGAGTTTGTTTTCAATCCATGTTTAAGGCCTCGCAATTATTTTGAGATGAAGAACCGCCATAAAAAGACTGTTCCTTTGCTTTTTTGTTTAAATAAAAAAATGAAAAAAAAAATAAAATATAGTGGCAGGTCGCCAAGAAGTATTTCCCCCTAAAACTTGCATTTGTAGTCTCAAATATGTGACACGGAACACTTTCGGAGGGGTGTTCGAAAAAAAAAAAATGAGCGCTAGAAATGTCTATCCAGGTAGCAGAAAATATATACTTTTGCGATACCTTCCAAGCAATACAATATTTTATGCAAATAAATATAATTTTTGAAAAAGCAAATTTGATACATCAAATACTATTCGTTTCTACTCGAACGGTTTGACGGAATAAACCAAATCTCGATTTTCAATTTATTATGAATTAATGGATAGACTACTGACAATGGCAAAATTACGACTGCAGATTCACGTTATAATATGGACCGTGGGATATATACAAACTATAACGACAACAACGGGCTTGTTTATGTGACCTGCAAAGGAACAATAAAAGAGTAACGAAAGATACCAAGGGACATTCAAACTCATAGATCGAATATAAACTGACAACGCCATGATTAAAAAAGAAAAAAAGACAAACAGTAGTAGAAAACCCCAAAAATAAGTCTTACCTGATTTGATTAGAGTGAAAAGACAGAAAGAAACGACACATGCTTTAAGAGAGTCCATTGTTCTCAAATAACAAGGTGTGTATTGATGATGACTATATATATAACTAATAATGTAATACCATCTGCTGACAACATTAGTCATTTGCATCAGTTGTTTTAAAATAAAATATACACCATACGTTATAATTATGATAAAAATATGAATAAATCTACTGTTAAAATTTAAATGAACAATGTACTTATGATGTAGTGAATTTGAGACAAGAATGGCAAAAACAAAACTGGTATTTTTTTGGCCTCTTGTTGAATGTTATCTCAATGACTATCACGACACATTTTTTTTTGAAGACTTAGTTCACGATGTACGTGACAAATAAAAAAAATAATATTGTGCTTTCTTTATATCTTCTTTTTAGTTTTCTATGGGATCACTTCTGTGAGTATAAAAAACTGGATGACAGGAATTAGCTCAAAAGTGGCGCTTAAAAAAGGGACGAAAGATACCAGAGGGACAGTCGAACTCATAAATCGAAAAATAACTGACAACGCCATGGCTAAAAATGAAAAGAACAAACAAACAAACAGACAAACAAAAGTACACATGACACAACATAGAACTCTAAAGAATAAACAACACGAACCCCACCAAAAACTAGGGGTGATATCAGGTGCTCTGGAAGAGTAAGCAGATCCTGCTCCACATGTGGCACCAATCGTGTTGCTTATGAGATAAAAAAAAGTCCGGTAAATAGTCTAATTCGGTAGGTCACATTTATGAAAGGGAAGTGTATTGTAGTTACGACGTAAGGGACATATCCGATATCATTAGTGAAACGGTTATTCCATAACGGTCAATCAACTCTTGATGGCGTCCGTAAAATTTACGAAGAGATGATTTCAACTTCACAATTTTGAACTCTTGATTTAATAGCTTCCTTGTAAACAACAACCCTCTATCAGGAAAATCGTTATAGGAAATGCAAGCATGGGAATTTCGTATCATTTGGCAGATATATACCCCGTATTCAGGTGCTGCTGGAATGTTGCTACTTAGAAATGGAAAGTTCACAATTGGAAAGCTGAAATCATCTCATTTCATTTGTTTTCAACCGACCCTCATTGTCAATTTCTAGATGTAAGTCAAGATATGAGGCCGACTTAAATGCATCTGTTGTATCCTTTATCTCCAGTTCGATGGGATAGATGCATTCAACATAGTCACCAAATTTGAATTATTTAGTGAAAGAACGTCATCTATATAGCGGAATGTAGAGTTAAAGGATATTGCTAACTTCTTATCTTTCTTCCTAAGAAGTTCCTGTATGAAGTCAGCCTCATGATAATAAAGAAACATGTCGGCAAGAAGAGGGGCACAATTGGTTCCCATTGAAATGCCGACAGTCTGTTGAAAAACACGTCCTCCGAACGTAACAAATATGTTGTCAATAAAAAATTCAAGCATCTTGATAATGTCAGTTTCAGAGAATTACTAAGTGTCGTATTTGAAAGATTGACCAACTAATTTTCCACTGACAGATAAGTCAGCAAGGCAATCTGGCTTTTTGTTTAAGTTTTTTTTCAAATGGGAATGCGCGTTTGTAACTATAACACCACTATGAATGATACATCAATATAAAGATACTTAAATTTTGTGTGAAATGAAATTTTCTACATCTGTTGGTAATGCATTTCTTAAGCTCAACTTCTCCGGTTCGGTGTTGTAAGACATTCCTGTTGAAATAGGGAAGCCCATGTGGCTCATGGTGGTAAACATTCGTTGATTAGCAACTCAGTGGTATCACAAAATGGACAGGATCGTGTTTTTTAAGTGAAACTTATTCGGGATCATTTGTGACTGATATAACATAATGGTTAACCAAAATATATTGCCGTAAATTTTTTTGATTTGATGACTTCAATTTTACCATTAGGTTATCTTGGTGCGGTAGCTTCTGTGCTTAGATAAAATAGAACAATAAAAGCGTTTCAAACTAGCTCCAACGAAAAGAATAATCATACAAGTTAACTTTCAAGTAATACAAATATCCTCCCCATCACGATTGCCTGGGACTTTTACCATTTTTATTTATTCATAAGTATGTAAAATGATTCAAAAGCTAACTACATGTCTTTGTCTTGATTTTATCGATGTACTATAGACTATCTTCCGTAATTATAGCATATACATGTATTAAGTAAATATGTAATATTGCCAATGCACACATACTAAAAACAAACGGTTTAATCTTCAGAAAATGCGATCACGAACAAAGTTGAGTGCAAGGGACACACTATGTTTTTTTAGAAAAAGCATCCACGGATATGTATACCTCGAGGCAATTGTTTAATACGTTTCATTTTATAAATGCAATTTAACCAAACAGCACACTTGTCATCAGTTTGTGTGCCGATGTTTCGTTTTATAAATAATCTGCTAAGATAAGCTTAATGATGTACTAAGGTGAGATGTTGAAATTTGGGTCACATGTTCGAACCCCTTAGTTTTTTCCCTACAAGACAAGGTAAAATATTTTGCCCCATAACACCCATTTTATTTTCATATAAGACTAAATAACTCATAAAAGTTAATTAACCAAGATTTAGGCAGATACTAGATTTCTTTTCTTTTGATTTGAGACCCAATTATATATCAATGCAAATATAAGGTAAAAGTCCGAGTCAGCCTTTTCCCTCTATATTTGAAAAAATCAAGTATCTCGAAAAGGATCTCCATGACCTATTGATATTTCTAGTTTATTTCGTTCCTTGACTAATGCTCTTCCGACAAATCACCAAAATACTGAATTCAGTGGAAAATTCAAAAAGGAAAGTCTCTAATCAAATGTCAAAGTCAAAAGCTCACCACATCAAACGAAAGGATAACAACTGTCATATTCCTGACTTGGTACAGGCATTTTCTAATGTGGATTAAACCTGGTTTGAAAGCTAGATAAATCGCTCACTTGTATAACAGTCGCATCAAATTCCATTATATCGACAACGATGTGTGAACAAAACAAAACAGACATAATAGATGAAAATGTCAAAACAGGGATACATAATTGTGTTATAATCTAAATCCCTATAAAAACAAACAAATATGTAACTAAGAAGCACAGAATGGCATATAGACTAAGCATAACAGCAAAAACTAAAGACAAGAATACTCAAATTTCCCATAGTTTATTAACTCAATGACGGGACTTATAAGTACTGAGCCACGTCATGTGTATGTATCAAAGAAACATAAAAAGGCATGTAGACAAAGCACATTAGCAAAAATGAAAGACAAGAATACAAAAATGTTTACAATAGTACAATAACGTGATGTAAAAGAACAGAGCCGCGTCACATATATCAAAGAAACACCAAAGGGCACATAGACAAAGCACATATAATTTAGCAAAAATAAAAGTCAAGAGTACGAGAATTTCATAGAACAATAACACAATGACGAGATGTACAAGTACCGAGCCACGTCAATTGGATATCAATAAAAACATACTAAACAGTAACAGTAATATTCATAAATACAAATGGAATAATGTGTAATTTACAAGTTTTCCCTACATTAAAATTTGTTTACATGTTTCACTACATGAATATATACACCATCCTTAAACATGCAACATTTGGTATGTCAAACTCTACATGACTAGTCAAATGCATCGAGTTTAATATATAAAATTATTTTATACATATTTTTTTGGACTTGTTCACGTTCTATTTTATGAGCAGTGTTTTTATATCAATAATTGAAATTGAAGTTAACTGCAGAAAAATCTCAAAAATACTGAACTCTGAGGAAAATTCAAAAAGAAAAGTCTCTAATCAAATGGCAAAATCAAAAGTTTAAACACATCAAACGAATGAAACACAATATTCATATTCTTGACAGTATGACATTGTCAAGAGTATTTTACACTATAGTTTTATTAAATTGGGCCTCTATTCGTTATTTTGTAAGAAGTCTTTGTTTTGCCTCCTAAATGTTGTAAATACGAACCTTTAAAACTAAAACGAAGTCCCTCCTCATGCAAAACGCAAAGTCAAAGAACTACGCAAGGGTATGTAATAAAGGTTGTAATTTAAAAATAATCAACTTACTCAAAGTAAATTCAAAAAGGAGAAGTACATAGAACATCACAATACAAACGTAAGACTATATCAATCAACTCTACGAATGGGAAATAAAGTTATATTCATAGGAGACTGATTATATTTTCTTGATATACAGACTTTTTTTTATATAAGAACATGGTCTGTTAAACCTGGTTTTAATGACAGCTTAAACATTCACTTGAGCTACAATTGAAAAACAAGTTATTATCTCCTCCTACCATAAGGAGCTATAATTGCACGTTTTGCTCTATTTCGAATATCTTTTGAAATATTTTCTTAACATATGTCAAGCAGGATAAAAAGTAATTTAAAGCAATATAACTATGACGTCATATGATTGAAAGGTGAATTCGTTATGTTTGTGATAATATAATTCGTCAATATGATTTTGCGTTTTGGGGGAACATGAAGACAATCCTTGATGTTTTGTAGAATCTGATTCCTTTATCGATTCATTTATTAAGAAATAGTGTTAAACTCATCATAGATACCAGGTGTCACTATGTAAAATTACAGAAATCCAGTTTTTTCTTTTAAAATTGATGGAAAACTTTAAATTGTTGCACACTAAAATGACATGTTCTTGAAAGGGAACACCGTTATGGCAGATTCTAGAGGAAATGAAAAGAAACCAGTATGCTCACAAATTGTCTAGGTTTTGGTTTTCAGCTGAGTTCTTTTATTTTCTAATTTAACCTGATTGAGATTTGCATTGCTTTTTAAATTCATAATTTTTATTATGAAGCGTTTGATATTTATATATGACGGAAAATACAACTAACTGACTTGACAAATACTTTGATCGGATAACTTATACACGCTTTATGATATCGTGGTCGTACAAGTGAGAGATTTAGCTAGATATAAAATCAAGTTTTCAGCTCCAATTTTCTACATCTTTTGTGTTTGAGCTTTGGATTTTGCCATTTGATTAAGGACTTTCCGTTTTAAATTTTCCTCGGAGTTCAGTTTTGTTGTAATTTTACTTTTAACAAGTTCTCTTTACATTAATTTTTTTTTACATGTTTCACTACATGCATAATTACACCATCCTTAAACATGTAACATCAGAAATGTCAAATTTTACACGACTAGTCAAATGAATCGAATGTAATGTATACACTTATTTTTTTTTATTGACTTGATCACATTCTATATTATGATCAGTGTTGTAATATCAATAATTAAAATTGTAGTTAACTGCAGTATGACAATGTCAGAACATTTACTTTTATTACATTATGTTACAAATTGTTATGTTAAAGACAGTTTTTGTGTTGCTACCTAATAGTGGTAAATAAATACCTTAAAAACTAAAATGCAAATTAAAAAAAAAAATACGGAAAGGTATGTAAAAAGGGTTGTGATTTAATAAAAACAACAACAAACTCAAAGATAATTCATAAATGAAAAGTACTTTAAACCTGACAACACAAATATTAGGATATTTCAACCAAACCGACGAATCGGGAATAATCATATTTTGGATTTGGTACAGGCGTATTCCTTAGAACAAGTTATTCATGATTTTAACTCCTTCTACAATAATAAACAATTAATGCTCGTTTTTTTTTCTATTTTACATATCTTTTTCTAATTTCTACAGAGATAAAATTTTTATACTTACCCTCTTATTGCGTAGCAAAATTTAAAAACATTGTGCAGAAACGGGACAATTTCAATAAAAAGTACCCAAAACAGTGAATTGTTATTCAGTCATATATAACACCATGTTAACTTAAATAATTGAGATTAAAAAAATAAAGTCTAGATGTTTATTTTGTCAAAACATAACGTCATAATCATGATAATGGTGTTCACGTCACGTCTTATTTTACGCGCTTTTCATTTAGCTAACGCCAAGCCCCTTGCAGCAGTGGTTGAAAGAAAGTGCCCAGTTTTTGCAAAACTGCACAATACTTTACAAAATTTCAAGCAAGTTTTATCAAGGAATTAAATATTAAAGATTCACTATACAACTCCATTTACATCTTTTCAGTTATTTATATCAAATCAAATGTTTATTGTTATTGGATAAAGCACGCATATATATATAAAAAAATAGGACATTGCGTTATCCATGTGTACAACATAAATGACATATACAACATGACAAATAATGTAGGGGCCTCGGTGGCCGAGTGGTTTATGTAGCTACAACTGTATTCATCAGCCAGTCAACACTGATGTTGTGATCTCTAATCTAACTCGTGCCGGTACACTCGACTCTAATCTTAATGGACTAGGATTCTCAGGTTTCATATCGAAGGGCGGTGGTTTGGTCGGGGCGCTATAAAATTTCTAAAATTTGATTATGCTGCCTTGCCGTCAACTCAATGACGTCAAATAATATATGACCTAATGATGCCGTTGTATGAAAAGAGGGATAAAAAGAAAACAACAACAAAAATAATAACTACATAATGAATTAAATATATAAAATGTATCAAAACGAAAGAAAGGGCATTTCTTAGAAATATTAAGAAAGAAAATGTCTATGTTATACACAAAGGACATATATGTCTTTCCTGCAGTAAGCCAGAGGAGGACATAATGTCCCTGCCACAGTTAGAGGGTTAACAGATGTCAAGTAGGATAATAAGTTTTTTTGCCCTATTTACGCCTTTTAACTATGAGGTCATATGTTTGAAAGGTCCTATCGTTATGTTTGTAATTATATATATAATCTGTCAATATGATTTTCCGTTTTTGATGGAATTGGAAGACAATCTTCGATGTTTTGTAGAACCTGATCCCTAAACCGATTTATTTATTTCGAAAAAGTGTTATAATAAACTCATCATTGATACCAGGTGTCAATAGACAAATGTACAGAAATCGTGGAAACTTTTGGTTGTTATTTTCTTGTATGTAAGAAAATTATTTATAGAGAATTATGTTAATAATGTTTTATCGGTAATTTGTACATTTTTCCTTTGATTTGTACTCGCTGATAATGTCAGTATCAGTGGACTGGCCGTGATATAAAATTATTAGGTAAGTACACAAATGACATGCGCGAATGCATCGCGTAAGGATATACTTTCCCCAATCATTCACAAAATTGCGCGTATTTTTTTTCGCAGAAACGCGCGAGATTTTTTGGCGAATGAAACACTTGACATTGTTTGAAACTTTCACAAAGTCAGTTTAGCCTTTCTGAACGATTGTTGTGAAAATATGAACAGAAAATGCATGAAAAGCCGATTGACTTTAAAAAAAAGCGTTATATGAAGTACAACTAACAGAGTTTTTATTCATACAATACCAATAGGCAATACATAGCCTGGTGCTGTTCCAAGTAGTTTTCTTTTTCTGTTTCTTGAGAAGTATTTGTTTTACCTGTTCAGTCACTATAAAGTGTTACAATTCATATTTAAACGCAACACATAAATATCTTTGATATAAATGTATTCTCCAATCTCAATCCGTCTATATACATTTAGAGTATCATTTTTTCTTATATCTAATAAGCACATGTGGCCTGCTTTGATTAACGGAAATGTAAACAGGGTCGTTGTCCTAAACCTCATACTGCCATCGGTGCAATAGACAGACATGTAAAAACCCGTTTTATTTCAAAAGTGAGCATTTTCTATAAATTGTTGAATATTTCACAGTGGTATCTTTCATAGCTTTGTTTAAACTTGTTTATTTACTTTTGATCTTAAATATTTATCCCTAATAACTTTATTAACTATGTATATGCTAACTTCATTGGTTGATATCTTTGGCGGAAGTACATGTGATACATCCTCATTCTTTCAATATCCAAGCTGTGGGAAGGTCGTGCTCCACGTGTTGTGGGCAAAGTAACTTGTATATTCTTTAACCTTTACTTACATTTGCCTTGGTGGCAATATGGCCTTGGTGGCTTTAAGACCTTGGTGTTCATTTATATATGCCTTGGTGGCAATAGACCTAGGTGGTCATTTGTATGATATTTGATATTGATATTGGTGGCAACATTGAATTGAAAATACTAGCCTTGGGGGCGTCAAGACCTTGGTGGTCATTTATATTCGCCTTGGCGGCTTTTTGATAGAACTAGATGGTAATGTTTGACCTAGGTGGCAAAATGCTTTGGAATTTAGACCCTTGGGTAGTTATTACCAACCCATGTGGTCAGATATCTGTTATGCCGTGCGCCGGTTAAACACAGGGCAAAGTGGTATCACTGTTTAAAATATATGCGAAAGTGGGGGATCTGGCCATTTTGGAAACCTGTATAGTTGGAAGGAGAATAATAAATTGTTTATAGGGTAAATAGTTTCTTTTGTTACTTTTGAGTGTTGTGGACTTTTCATTGATTATTACATCGTACATACTGATAGAAAATGCTTTTTAAAGAATTTGTTAGAAAAGAATAGAATAATCGAGAAAGTGGAATAATTTAGTGTGACATGTCACTTGATATTAATGGTGTTTACCGGAGTGATGTGTATTGAATTATAAGGTGTCTTCGTCGAGGTCCGCGTTCAGCGGTCTGTTTGATTGTACATATACTTGAATTGAATATTTTTGTTTTCAGATGGTGTTAGCTACAGCTTTGACAGGCTGATGAATGAAGGAGAAGCAATATGACATTGCACAATAATTCATGTCAATGAGCTCGAACAACCTAAAAGGATAGGATTTTTTCTAATCAGAATATGGTGAGAACAAATTGCAATTTAAGTAATGTTTTGATTTCTGAAAATAGGAAAATAATGAATGGGAAAATATGGATAAAACACTAAATTATGTATGTCTGTGTTGAGAAAGAGAGAATATGCCCATAAGGCACGGTACTAAAAAAAATAATAAAAAAAAATCATGATATAAAAAAGAAGATGTGGTATGATTGCCAATGAGACAACTATCCACAAAAGACCAAAACGACAGACATTAACAACTGTAGGTCACCGTACGGACTTCAACAATGAGCAAAACCCATACCGCATAGTCAGCTTTAAAAGGCCCCATTAAGACAATGATGTTTACTATTGGATGTGTATATAATTTCATTGACGTGTTGAAATATGTCACAAAAATCTGTTGGTCTTGGGAGATTAAATAATGATAGCAATATTTTTGATTTGTTTTATTTAATAAATATAATGTTGAATGATTTTGTATACTAGTACAAATGTATACTTAAATTTTATGTATGATGGTTAATTTTTTTTTTTTTTTTAATTTAGATTTCTTTGTCCACAGTTCGAGGGACACTGATTCCCTAGTGGTTTTCCACGTAAATTGTAGGCAAAGGGATTTTTCCTTTTCAAAGTGTGACTAATGCTGTCTTAAGTATAAATAAACAATTTGTTATTGGTTAATATATTTTCAGCAGACGTATGAAGAATCAAGTGGAAATACAATTGTCAATGTTCCTGATTAGGAAGTATAAGAGTGTGTTTGATTCAACAACAGTAAAGAAAGAGACAAGCCAGCATATTTTACACTTGGAGGTGAAGCCCTTTGCTTACAAGCTTTCTACGTGCTAAAGAGTGCTAAAGACGTTATCAAAATAATGACAATGTTCATTTTGAAAGGAGTTCATTGCCTTAACTCAACCTTTAAGTCTGTATGGGGTCAAATTAATGAGAATTCATGAGAATTTATTGAATTATGAACTATTTATAAAGAACTGTGTACATGTATCTTTGCATATTTAGTAGTGTTTTAAAGTAATTAAGGAATAATATTTAATAAAAGTGTTGAAGATATTTTTGTTTTGAGTATTGGAAATACTATTCCTTAAGGGACAGCCTTGCTAGTGGTGTAATTTGAGATTGGCCTGCACATATGCTGTATGGACTATGCCAATAACTTAACATGAATTGGATGCAAGATTATATCAATCACTGAGGATATGTGTATAACCTCATTAGTTGACGGAAGTACATGTGATACATCCTCATTCTTTCAATATCCAAGTGGTGGTTGGTTTAAGGGCTATGTTTGGTCAGGCAATACATATTGCCTGTTTGGGTTGATGAGGTTCTTGATAAGTTCCCTCTCTCCCACCCATAAGTACCAAAATGTGGATATGCTTTTCTATGTATATTTTAATATTGGTATAACATGTATGCAATTTGGGTTGATGAGCACGAGTCAACATTAGAAACAATGGGATAATTTTGACAAAACAAACCTAGCTACGCTTTATCGATTTTCAAGAGAAAGGTCTATTAGGGCAAGTGTATTGGTATGTTTGTGTTTGCTTTTTTATTACAATGGTAAAAATAAGATTAAATATCTTGGATGACAATAATGTTGATTATAATGCTTCATTTTATGAGCGACATCGTAGTTATATAACTGAGAAACAACTGCGCACTATATCCGGTGATCTCTTCTGCATTGCATTGTGCATAAAAGTCCACATTTTGGTTTCTGAAACGTTTAGATATTATCTTGTATTCAGTTCTTTCCTCTAGAGTTTTCTATGCCCATGACTTAACATGAACTGAATGCAAGATTATATCAATCACTGAGGATATGTGTAATTCAGGTATCGCAGATCACATTTATTCGTTCATAGTGTGTTAATTTTTTTTTTATTGAGTAAAAGCTTCCAATTGATATTGTATCGTGTGTTTTTCTATGTTGTGATGTAATAATATTGTCCCATTAAAAAGTAGAAGGTCTGTAACCATTAAAACGTTTAATCCCGCTGCAAATGTTTGCACCTGTCCTAAGTCAGGAATCTGATGTACAGTAGTTGTGATTTGTTTATGTAATTTATACGTGTTTCTCGTTTCTCGTTTTTTTTAATACAAATTAGACCGTTGTTTTTCCCGTTAGAATGGTTTTACACTTGTAATTTTGGGGCCCTTTATAGCTTGTTGTTCGGTGTGAGCCAAGGCTCCGTGTTGATGGCCGTACCTTGACCTATAATGGTTTACTTTTATAAATTGTTATTTGGATGGAGACTTCACATCTTCCTATACCTATGTATGTAGAAATGGCACATTATAATAAAATGTCTGTTTATTTTGCTAACCTAAAAGGGACCCCGAGCGACGAAAGATACCAGAGGGACAGTCACACTCATAGATTGAAAATAAACTGACAACGCCATGGTTAATAATAAAAAGACAAATAGTAATACAGAAGACACAACATAGAAAACTAAAGACTTAATAACACAAATCCCACCAATAACTGGGGGTGATCTCATGGGCTATCGAAGGGTAAGCAGATCTTTCTCCACACGTGGAAACCGTCGTGTTGCTCATGCTATTATAAATCCAGAAAATAGTCTAATTCGGTAGGTCACGTTCGTGAAAAGGGAAGGGTCCTGTAGTTACGGCATAAGGAACATATCTGATATCATCGGTGAATCGGTTATTCCATAACGGTCAACCAACTCGTGATGGCGGCCGTAAGACTTACGAAGGGATGATTTCAAATATACCATTTGGAACTCTTGTTTCAATAGCTTCCTTGTGAGCAGCAATCCTCTATTGAGGAAATAATTATAGGAAATACAAGCCCGTGAATATCGTATCAATTGAGAGATATATACTCTGTACGCAGGCACTGCTGGAATGTTGCTACATAGAAATAGAAAGTTCACAATTGGGAAACTGAAATCATCTCTTTTGTCGTAAATTTTTGTTTTCAACCGACCCTCATTGTCAATTTCTAGATGATAGTCGAGATATAAGGCAGACTTAACTGTATCTGTAGTATCTTTTATCTCTAGTTGGATGGGATAGATTCGTTCAACATAGTCACCAAATTTTGTACTTATTAGTAAGAGAACATCATATATATAGCGGAACGTAAAGTTAAAGGATATTGCTAAATTCTTATATTTCTTCATAAGAAGTTCCTGTATGAAGTCAGCCTCACAATAATAAAGAAATAAGTCGGAAAGAAGAGGGGCACAATTGGGTCTCATTGGAATTCCGACAGTTGAAACACACGTCCTCCAAACGTAACAAATATATGTTGTCAATCAAGAAATCAAGCATCTTGATAATGTCAGTTTCAGTGATTTTTTTGTTTGAATCTGAGTGATTCTTTTCAAAGTAGGATTTATCCCTCCCTAAGACAAAACACTTGTATCTAAGTCACTATTTGTTTTAATGAAACAAAGTAATAACAACTCTTTCAATTTGTCTTTTAGTTCGGAATGGAGAATACTTGTATAAAGTGTAGAAAAGTCACCTGTTTTAATACTATTGCAAGATGAGAGAGTCAAACATTTATGTACTCATAAAGATCTTTGGAAGTTTATAGTATCTACATCTGTTTCACGCCACCTCTAGAATAGGCAGTTTCACAATAACCTTGGAGCCCGGCTTTAATTGCTGATAAAATAATAAGAATTTAGAAATAGATTTCCATACAAAGCATGGAACATAAGTAATCAATTTCGAGCCTGATAAAGTGAGGATAACTTGTGAATTTTGAAGAATTTTATTTTTCAGCATGTACCATTTAATCAGATACAGATCCAAAGCGCGGTAACTCTGATTATTTTAAAGGAATTGTCAAGCAGCTTCGCCATTAAATCTACTTAGTAATCCTTTAATACTCAAAGGATGTTTTATTTCCATTTAAAGTTTTTTATTTAAGTGTTTTCCAGTGCATAGAAGATTATAAATCCCAAAAAGTTTTGCTAAAAACAGACACAGTTATACCAATGTCAGTGTCTGGTAGTGAACATGATGATCATTGTTTACCTGTACAAGGAGGATGCATATTATTGGTTAAAATAAAATTGACCCAAAGGTGAATTGAAATCCGTTTAACCAGACCCATACCAGTGATACTGTCAGAAGAAGCTACTATTACAGAATCTAACACTGTGCCGACAAAAGTAACATATCAAAATTTTGAACTCCGAGGAACATTCAAAACGGACAGTTCATTATCAAATGGCAATAAATCACTCTGTCTTTTAAGTGCTTTCAGTCTTTTAGGTGCTTTCAGTCTTTAAGGAAGTTTGCTGCTCAGTTTCAAAATAAATAGCTTTCCATAACACTAGTAAATATTGATAGGGGTTAAGTTGAGGAATCCAAAAAGCCCAAAAAAATAAAGGGGTTAATGTGCTTGACCACATGTTGTCAAAGAATTGATACAAACTTACAAGAAAAAAAATTGTTGGCAGCAGTAAAACAAGCAATAAATAACAGACCAGCTAAAAGAAATGGGAAGAGAACAGAAAAAAGAAGAAATGAAGGAGAAAAGACTTTTGAAAAGGACATTCTAATAAGAGCAATGGTGGTAGCCTTATAAAACAAAAAAATGAATTTTAATACGCTACTTATAATCAACATGCGTTGAATTGAAAAATATAACTATTTTGTAATTGTATTTATCAATTTTGAAAAAAATATTATTTCTTTTTGGTTTCCACTTTCTATAATTCCTTGTGGTCCTGGTACATTGTTTACTTAAGCATTTAAACTGTCTTCCTCTGTGATGCAAATGTCATGTAAAATGCAATAGAAAGTAACAGAATCTGAGGATTTTGGTAGTGTACAATCCAACATTTTCAATTTCTTGAATCTTCCAATATAACTGACCTATTGATCTTTCTTTTAACATTCGGGTAAAACTTTGAACAAATTTGTACCGCTGCTGTTCCTTTGTTAAGGTTCAAAAGTCTTTAAATGGTAAAAGGCAAAAATATCGAATCCGTGAAATTTTTGTTTGACATAAATAAAGGCAACAGTAGTATACCGCTGTTCAAAACTCATAAATCCATGGACATAAAACAAAATCGGGGTAACAAACTAAAACTGAGGGAAACGCATTAAATATAAGAGGAGTACAACGACACAACATTAAAATGTAACACACACAGAAACGGACTAAGCATTAGACAAAATCCTATGAGAATAACAAATATAACATCAAAACCAAATACATGAATTTAGGATAGATATGTACCGTGACACGTCTTATAGCAATGTGAATTCACACTCAAAAATAAGGGAAAAATAACGACACAAACGAAACACAACTTTAAAATGTAACACATACAATACAGAAACGAACTATTATATAACAATGGCCATATTCCTGACTTGGTATAGGACATTTTTACAGGAAAAAATGGTGGGTTGAACCTGGTTTTGTGGCATGCCAAACCTCCCTTTTTTATGGCCATGGGTAATATAACATTAAAATGACAACACATCATTACAGGACTACAATATAAATAAACAGGAGAACATTATTGACCAAAAAATACACGAATAATAGCTAACAAAAGGCAACAAGTTTTAAATTTAAATACGCCAGAAGTGCATTTTGTTCATACAAGACTTACTAGTGACGCCCAGATACAAAAGTTTGAAAGCCGAAACAAGTACAAAGTTGAACAGCATCGAGGACCAAAATTTCAAAAAAAGTTGTGCCAAAAACGGCCAGGGTTTTCTGTTAGATACAAGAACATCCCTATTATTTAGAATAATTCATAATATTGCAAACAGTAAATTTTATAAAATGACTATACAAAAGATAATGATAAAACTGAAGTATTAACTTAGTACAGGAAACAACCGAAATATATTACATAACCCGACGAAATGCAACACATCCGAATAAGTTCAAAACTCAACGCCAAGTGTCGTCATATTTGAAATTGTAAAAAATGACAAAAAATGACGTCACATTTGAATTTGTAAAACAGATCATCAAAAATGAAAAATGACGTCACATTCAAATGAATAAGATAGAATAAGGATTGATTTAAGATTATATTTGAACTAAATACTGATATTACATTTAATAACAATGCACATTTCAATACTTATTAATAGCAAACTAAGGTAGCAATTAACTATTTTTATATAGCTATGTCCGGTTTGTTTTGAATCTAACTTCAAACGTAAAACATCGTGCAGATTACGTTGAACAAAATGAAATCTAATAAATGAAGGCGGTGATTAATTTTCTTTACCATAACACATGAATATAATAGAAAAGACGTGAACACATTTGACAAAATCCGATGAGAACTACAAATATAACATTAAACATTTAAACTAAATACATGAATTAGGGATAGATAAGTACCGTAACACGTTTTATAGTAATGCGAATTCACACTCAGCAAAACAGTCACAATCAGGAATAAGTCACGTTTGGTAATTAAAAGATTAGACGACGTAATGACAAACCACAATCTACTATGTGGTAAAAATGTCCTTAGCTAGTTTGGTCAAAGACACATCGTATGGATCCACCAATTCGTGATGGTGTCTATAAAATTTACGGAGTGCCAATTTTAATCTGTCCTCCTCATAACTTTGTTGGAGCAGTTTCCGCGTAAGCCAGGAGCACACTCCTGTATATGAAGTCCGTATAGCGTGAACAAGTACGAAAATAACGTATCAATTGTGATATGTAAACACCATACGAAGGGGCAGAGGGTATGTTACGTCTGAGAAATGGGAAATTGATAATTGGGAAGTTCAAATCGTCCCGTCTATAAAATAAACTACCAAAAAAATTTATTATCATTCAAATGAATGTTTTGTGTTTATTTTGTAGTTCAACGATGAACGCGAAGTGAAAATCAATATATTCAACGTCTAATTGTGTAATTATCGCCAATATCTTGTTTACATTGATTGCAAAAAGTAGTTTGGTCAACGTCGCATATGGCAAAATAAACAACGTCAAGATCCACAACCAGAAGCCCCCTCGACCAATCATTTCGACGTATTCCCTAATATGCAAATTATATAAGAATTATTTATTTTTTAACGCTTAATTCGAATACAAGGTTGAACGATCTTCATAAATAATTGTTCCTTTTGGGAAAATTAAAAAAAATGTTTGTTCTGGAGCATCTGAGATCACCCCTATTTTTTTGGTGAGGTTCTTGTGAACATGTTAATTAAATATGTCCTTTGATATGTTTGATATACGATTTGGTGGCGCCTCACTTTTTAACCTCGTCTCTTTCTTCGTTTTTGATTCAATATCAATTATCCAAAATGTAAAAATGAGTTATTATACTTTTATACAATTGAACGGCGGCTAAATGTTTTTCTTTATATACAAGAGTTAATTGTATGATGTGAGGACCGAGTCAATGAGCAATTTTTTTTCACTTCTTGTTTGATTTCATATTTTCAATTTCTACAATTTGTATTTTTTTCAGTTAATACATTTTTTAATTAGTTTTTTTAATATTTACATTTTTTGAATTTTATATTTATTTAGTTTTAAGATAAAAAACAAGATTGTCTGTTTATTGCAGATGTAGGTAATTATCAAGAGCACATCCTGGGTGAGAACACCCTTGAAGGTTTCTGTAGTAGTGTTTTAGTTATATCAGAGGATAATTTGATCTAATCTTTAATGGTTTAACAGAAGAAAGAATTTATAGCTGTCTGTATAACATTGAATTTTTCTGAAGGTTTCTTGTAGTTGACTGAATTTCTTGTAATCAAATATGCAATGGAATTGCCATATTTTCATCTACATTTTGTGAAACTTTACAAGCCTTGTTCGTAGTCGGCGTTCTTGTAATGTTTGCCATTTCACGGTGTCTAGCATCTCAGACACACGGTTGGTGTGGAGATGTCCGTCTGTGTGCCAATTCTGGTGATACATTTTCTTTTAATGGGTCCCAAACAGTACACCAGTATTCTAACGTTGGTCATATACGTGTTTGGTATGCTCTTTCTTTAATTGCTTTTGATTTGACTTTAAGATTTAGTCTGATGAAGCATAAAGATTGTTTGCTTTATTCTAAAATGTGTCCATAAATGTTGTAATAACAGTGGTTGGGTTTTCTTTTTGTTGTTATGTTCATGTTGATACACTTGTCTGGATTGAAATACAAGCTATTCTTGTTCCCATTGTAAGGCAGCTTCTAAGTCTTCTTGAAGGTCGAGACAGTCGTTTTTATATTTAACTTGTCGGAACATAATTCTGTCATCTGTAGTTATCAAAGGTACCAGGATTATAATTTAATACGCCAGAACCGTGTTTCGTCTACATAAGACTCATCAGTGACGCACAGGTCAAAATAGTTATAAAGCCAAACAAGTACAAATTTAAAGAGCAATTAGGACTCAAAATTCAAAATGTTGTGCTGAATACGGCTAACGTAATCTCAGGGATAAGAAAATCCGTAGTTTTTAGAAAAATTCAAAGTTTTATTAACAGGAAATTTATAAAAATGACCATATACATGATATTCATGTCAACACCGAAGTGCTAACTACTGGGCTGGTGATACCCTAGGGGACGAAACGTTCATCAGCAGTGGCATCGACCTAGTGGTGTAAATAATTATCAAAGGTACAAGGTTTATAATTTAATACGCCAGACGCGCGTTTCGTCTGCACAAGACTCATCCGTGACGCTCAGATCTAAATAGTTATAAAGCCAAACAAGTACAAAGTTGAAGAGAGTTGAGGAGTCAAAACTCCAAAAAGTTGTGCCAAATATGGCTTGGGTTATCTATTCCTGGGATAAGAAAATTCTTAGTTTTTCGAAAAATTCAAAGTTTTATTAACAAGAAATTTATAAAAATGACCATATAATTGATATTCATGTCAATCCCGAAGTGCTATCAACTTATGGGAATAGTATCGGTCCAAGCACTGTACCATGATAAATTGTAGTTGAGGTCTAGAGCTGGCATGTCTGTTACTGCTAGTAGTCATTTGTTAATTGATGTAGCATTGTCATTTTGCTTAGTTTCTTTTGTAACCTATTCTGACATCGGACTCGGACCTCTGTTAAACTGAGTTTTACTGTGCATATTGCTATGTGTTTCCTTTTCTATATTTGCCAGAGGTATATGGTGAGGGTTGAGATCACACAAAACATGGTCCCCACAATGACTAGTGTAAAACTATTGAAAAGGGAATACCAACACTCTAATCTATAACACAAAAAACGAGAAACACTTATGAACCACATCAATAAACAACAACTACTGAAAATCAGATTCCTTGACATGTATATGTATCAGATTAAGAATGTGGATTCCTATTATTCCCACCATATCGCAATATTCGCAATAATAATCACCTCGCACTATTTTGTTAAAATACCAATATTTCCAATAATGTTTGCATATATCATGTATCATCTATATTAGTGAACTAGAGATTAAGGATGATATCACAACAAGATGGTATGCTATATAACTTGACTTTGTCCTTATAACTTACCGATTGTGTCCTGTTCATGATTGTGAAATGTTACTGAGTGTTGCTTCGCATAAGAGGTTAATACATTGATATGCTTCATTTTAAGATCATGCTATTAATTTTACCCAGTTTGTTATCTTCCCAAATGAATAATGAAACTTTAATATTATTAAGTTACCAGTTTGTTTAACTCACATGCTTTACTTTACAACTTTTGGAATATTTGGGTCCACAATGCTCTTCAACTTTATACTTGTTTGGTTTTTAACCATTTTGATTCTGAGCGTCACTGATGAGTCTTATGTAGACGAAACGCGCGTCTAGCGTATCAAAATTATAAGCCTGGTACCTTTGATATTTTTTTTACACCACTGGGTCGATGCCACTGCTGGTGAACGCCTCAAGTTTTTGGTGGGGTTCGTGTTGCTTAGTTTTTAGTTGTCTATGTTGTGTCATCTGTACTATTTTTTGTCTGTTTGTCTTTTTGTTTTTAGCCATGGCGTTTTCAGTTTATTTCCTATCTATGAGTATGACTCTCCCTCTTGTATTTTTCGTCCCTCTTTTAAATGTTATAATATTTACAATTCAAATATTTAGATACAATTTATAATATTATAGAATAAGAACAAAAAATAAACTGTAGACTTATTACCAAAAATATACTACATTTCTGTAAAGGACAAGGTACGATAAGCTATTGCAACTGAACCCCTAGGATATAGGAAACTGTAAAATTTCAGAAGCAAGTACGCTGTCAGCAGATTCAGTGATGCAGCGAAATTTGAAAAAAGAACCTTCTTAAACTTGGTAAACCGGAACTTGCGAAAAAAAGCCAAATTTAACATGGTAAAAGGTGCAAATGATTTCTTTTCAAACAGTAGATATTCAAAATTATCGGGTTTTGTTCATGTATGTTTGTTGTTCTGACATTTTTAAAAAGCTTATGACAGAATTGCTTTGAATTTTTCCTTTCCTTATAGAAGTTTGTGACATTTCTATGGCAGATTAATGTAACACCATTTTTAAATTGACAAAATAAAGGCCATTTATTCAAAGTTTTAATATGCAAAAACATGTTTTACTACTTATTTGGAGCTAATGAGACCATGCTTGCTTCCATTTAAGTAGATATACTTTATCAAAGACATAATAAGAGGAAACGCAAGTTCGGGAAAAAAACCGTGTTTCCTATCAACTGGGAAGGGTGCAAAGGGTACATCTTGACATACGGGTCATTCATGGTATATGCCTTCTTTGCCTTATAATATCCTTTAGATTAATTTTTACATTCTATTATTATGGATTAAACGCCTTTTTAAAGGAATTTATTGGTGTATAAACTCGAAAGAACTTTTATGATATGTTTGTGAGTGACTTGGTCCAGTTTATACACCAATAAATTCCGTTAAAAAGGAGTTTAATCCTTACATTTCTTTAAAATTGGAGAAAGGGAATATATTTTTCCCCACTCGTTACCTGTATCACACGTTACTAAATTGTATATTTATGTCATTGAATAGGCCTGGTGCATGAATATATTTGTCGGTTTACGCAAAAATATGAACTCAATGAAATTTGATATCTGATAAAATATAAACTGCAAAAACTCTTATTATCATTCAAACGTTTATTTTTGTGTTTATTATTTAATTTGAAAATTAAAGTGCAGTGAAAATAAATTTAGTTAACGTCGGTGTTATTATCGCCGCCATCTTCTTTACATTGGTTACGGAAAGAAGTTCGGTCAACGTCGTCTATCACAAAATAACCAGCGTCAGGATCAACTACCGGAAGCCCTCTCGACCAATCATATCAACGTATTCCCCTTTATGCAAATCATATAAGAATTATATCAAATTACTTAATTCAATGCAAAAAATTAAAGAAGAAATAATCAGAAAGATAGTTACGATATGTTAAATGAATTGGTGAATTTATCTCTTAAATTTATATAATGCTGATACATCCATATATTACTTAATAAAAATAAAGATTTCAAATTGAATGTTTTATACGGTTTTGATACATAAATTAATCAGAACGCCTTTAACAGAGACTACATTGTCTGTATATTAAAAATTGAAATTCTTTAACTTAATTGGTAGAATACATTTAACTACATGACTTTTGTATATTCTAAATATTGAGGACTTATTTTTCCCTCCATATGTCCCTCCATATTTATATTGATTTAAAACCAACATATGAATTTTGATTTGAACTGAGATTGTTTTGCATTGATTGAATTTCAATAGAACGTTTATATTTTTAAAAAGAATTTTAAAACAATATATATTTTTGACACGAATTTTTTGTATTTATATTTTCCTTTGTAGATACAACGCAATAAACCATATATTTATTACACACATATAATTATATATCTTTTAAAAGCTATTTGTATTTTTTATTTACTTGATAATTTTAAATGTATATTAAAGAAGACTTGGACAATACATTATTTATATGAAAAACAAAGAAGATAATTATAACACACATTTCATTCCGTGTTTGTGAATCAATATATACATGTACATCTTTCTTAACTGCTCGGAGTTGTTGACGTAAAAAAATTACCCACTGCATGTTGCTAAAATAAAAAGACATCTAAATAACTATTATTATTGTCAAAATATTAGTAACTTTTCTCAAACTGAATGTGCTACACATGTTAACATATATTTAAATAGTTAATGGAAATAAAACTGATACTGATTTTGAGTACCAAGCGCATGCGTCATGAATAACTCAGGTACGCTCAAGACCTAAATTTATTGATTTTATTTGTTGAATATTGAGTGATGCGTGTAGTTTTATTGGATGTTCAAAGCCGATAAAGACAGATATATTATTTGAAATAGGGATTTTGGCTGCCTAATGTTACTTTATTCAATGGTAATACAATATATGCATGATTGTCAATAAAATCATTAAATTGACACTATATGCGTCTAAAGCACCTTCTTTGATTTTACTTCATCAGGAACGTTCAAAGTAAAAAGCCATCAATGTATACCGGTTCAGTGTACCGAAACATTGACCCTAAATAAAGCAAATTTAATCAACTTTAAGTCAGTAAACGGCATTCAACAATGAGCGAAACCAATTAACATAGTCACACATGTTAAAATGTGAAACAATTCAAACGATAAAGCCAGCAAGTTGTTGTCTTATAATTTTGTAAATTGAAAATAGTCGTGATCACTACCAATCTTGTTATTTGAACCTATTTTTGATTGTGTTTTACAATTTTTTCTTTAGGTTTAATGTTACCCTGCTAATCTAGAGTT
Source organism: Mytilus galloprovincialis (assembly GCF_965363235.1). Lineage (NCBI taxonomy): Eukaryota > Metazoa > Mollusca > Bivalvia > Mytilida > Mytilidae > Mytilus > Mytilus galloprovincialis. The sequence goes on along the minus strand of NC_134846.1, from coordinate 7,113,833 downwards.
TATGGCACATAACCATTGTATATGTAATGATTACACAACGTACTGTGTATCCACTTAACAAATACATTCAAGTCAATTACAGATATATGCTTCAATGGTTTTGAATTGTTTACTTTTTGAATATGTCTTTTTATATTTTTATATACATATTATATATATATACCTTTAAACAAGTTGAGAGCACTTGCATTTTAGTATCTTCTTGACAGTGTCCGAGTGATTTTGACTAAACAACATGTTTTTAAAAAACACATGTATGCTTTTACTGTTGACTGTTTTTCTCGGAATATACCCAGGCTCTATAGATATGTGTGTACGTAGTGGAGGTAGTGGAATTGGAGGTGGAAATAGCGGACTTGGCAATGGAGGAACAAATACCGGAAGTGGCAGTGGTAGTACCGGAAGTGAAAGTGGAGGAACAAATAGCGGTAATGGCAGTGGAGGTACAGATAGTGGAAGTGGAGATGGTAGTTCTGGAGGTAGTGTTACATAATAACGTTATTTGATTGCACAATAATTGATATTTTCTATGTAAGAAGTAAATATAAATTATTTTTGTAACAATGAATATGACAGGTAGAATATTTAGATTACGAGAAAAGAATATTCTGCCAATATTACCTAATGATGTGCATAACTAATGAAAATAAAATCATTATAGATACCAGGATTGAAATTTTATATTAACGCCAGACGCGCGATGTGTTTACAAAAGACTCAACCAGTGACTCTCTAATGAAAAAATGTTAAACAAGCCAAATAAAGTAATAAAGAAGTGTTTTAGCTAAACAGTTGTACACGATTCTATCAAATTATATATATAAGTTTAAACTACGTTTGAAAATAAAGTTATCGGATTTGTTCGGAATTTGTTTTTACGTATACTGTAGAATGACCAAAAGGTAATACAAAGTAAGACTAATCTCTAATTTCCACAATTTCGAACTCTCTTTCAGTTTGACTATCTCGTAAAGAAAACCGTGTTTGGCTGCTCTGAATGTGTGTCTCTGTAATTTTTGGATTGGTATTTAAAAAACAACCTTCTACCAAGTATATCCTGTTAATATGCAAATTCGATTACTTTATCTTAAAACATTCATTTTTAATATATAAAAATATTTTAATGGTAAATTTATTATCAATAAAACATTAAAAATCTATTCATGCGGATGGTTTTCTGATTTAAAGCAAGATTAAGAGGCATCACTAGTCATGTCACATAATCGAACAAGTGTCGTTTATTGTCAGGGCTTGTGATATTTACTGAAAACGTTAAATGAAAATAACACTTTTAAATAAATATTGTGTAAAATAACAAAAATACCAAACCTCAAGGAAAATTCAAAACGGAGAGTCGCTTTTAAGATGGCAAATCAAAACATCAAACACATCAAACGAAAGAAAAGCAACTATCATATTCCTGACTTTCAACAAATCATTTCTTTTGAGGTGCTTTTCTGAATTTACCTTCTTTATAATAGGATTTGTCGAACCATAACAATAAAAAATACATGATTTGTTTTTAGGATTTTTTTTCGATAGGAACATGATGAGTTATCCGTGTGAAAAAAAAAACAATTGAGAAAACGAGTAAGTCTTATGTTAGAGCTAATTTTACTCGTTGTTGACGGCTATACGATGGCCTGTATTTGCTTATAATCCACCCCATTATGTTGGGTAGTTGTCATATTGGCAATCATATCACACATTTTCCTTTAAAAGAACAAATTTATTAAATTTTAATTCATAGATACTAATATTTTTTGAGGCGTAGATTTTTTTGCTTGATTTTTAATTTGCATTCTAAGGAGAGATACCTTTAAAACAGTGTAATTTCTGAGGGAATCTACATGCAATTTTCTATTTTTATATTCAAGCCGATAAAAACGAACAGGTGACCCTAACTTTTCTTTTGATATTCTAAAAGCATTTTCTAAAAGCTATCTTCTTGTAAGTTTATTTTACAATTCTATCATTTAGTTAAACTTCATCTGAAAAAAAGAGCCATGCACTGTCTGAACGCTTGAAAATAAATTCGATTCATATTCGCATTTTGATCAGACGTGATTATATATCAAACTGTCAAACAGACACTGTCCTCGTAGAAGAGATGGTAGAAGTCTAAACAATAGGAATTGATTATAAAACTATGTTTAATTTAGTATAATTTGAGTTTTAGAAGTTTTTATAGTATTTTGTATTGTGTTGATAATTTTCATGAAACAGACTAGATTTTCAATCTTCTCATTCCAAAAATCATACTTTGAAAAGTAAAGGTTGGATCGCATCTCTATTCGCACAATCTAACATTAAATATCATGAAAATGCATTTGTATTTTAGAAAGCGACCAGAGATGTTCAGATATCGGTGGTGTTTGTCAAGATGACAGTGGTAAATGTGGTGGCTCATATTATTCTGGAAAATGTTCTGGTGGCGCTAACAATCGATGTTGTACAACTACAGCTATAGGTAAGTGTTCTGATGGCGCTTACAATCGGTGCTGTACAACCATCGCAGAAGGTAAGTGTTCTGGTGGCGCTAACAATTGGTGTTGTACAACCATAGCAGAGGTTAAGCGTTCTGGTGGCGCTTACAATCGGTGTTGTACAACAATCGTAGAGGGTAAGTGTTCTGGTGGCGCTAACAATCGGTGTTGTACAACTATCGCAGAGGGTAAGTGTTCTAGTGGCGCTAATAATTGTTGTACACCTATCCCAGAAGGTAATTGTTCTGGTGACGCTAACAATTGGGGTTGTAAAACTAACATAGGTAAGTGTTCCGGTTGCACTAACAGTCGGTGTTGTACAATTAACGCAGAAGGTAAGTGTTCTGGTGGCGCTAACAATCGGTGTCGAACAATTTACGCAGAAGTTAATTGTTCTGGTGGCCTAACAATTGGTGTTGTACAACTAACGCAGAAGTTAATTGTTCTGGTGGCGCAAACAATCGGTGTTGTACAACTAACGCAGAAGGTAAATGTCTTAAAGACTCTATAAGTATAAATGTTTTTGGTCGTAGGTAAGAACAAATTATACAAACTTTGTGATGTTTCTAAGAGGATAGCTTCAGTAAAACTTAGAAAAAAGAAGGCAGAGACAGCTTATCATATTGGCACGACTATACATTTGACATGATTTGTGTATGCTTAAGCTCTTAATTTTATGTCATTTTTTGTAACAACAAACAAAGGAACTATGTCAATTGGACCAGCGTTGTTGCCATAACTTCCCTTGAATCCTTACAAGATAACATTATTTGTTCGCTTTGCAGATACCGTATATCATCAAGTTATCGGAATTCCAATGGGGAATAACTGTGAAAAACGTTTTGTAGACCGTTTCTGTATTGTGTTGAGTTACAGTTCATGATTAAAATCAGCAAAGACCCATCGAAAAAACATCTTGTAGACACATTTGAAAACACATTTAGATGTTTGGATGATATTTTGGCTCTCAATAATGTCGACTTTAGAATGTACACTAAAGAGATTTATCCTGCTGAACTGGCTTTAAAAAAATCTAATACTAACATGGAACACTTCCCTTCTTCAATTATGAAATGCACACAAGCTGTTTGAGCTTTAATTCCCCAAGAGTATCACCAGCCCAATAGTCAGCACTTCTGTGATGACATGAATTATCATTGATTTGGTCATATTTTTGCCGAATGAATTGAATGGTGTTGTATATATTTTCAAATTTATATAGAAACAAAACAACAACAAGAATGTGTCCCCAGTACACGGATGCCCCACTCGCACTATCATTTTCTATGTTCAGTGGATTGTAAAATTGGGGTCAGAACCCCAAGTTGACATTAAAATTAGAAAGATCACATCATAAGGAACATATATACTAAGTTTCAGGTTGATTGGACTTTAACTTCATCAAAAACTACCTCGACCAAAAACTTTAACTTGGAACTGGACAGACGAACGAACGAACGAACGAACGAACGAACGAACGGACAGACGGACGAACAGACGGACGGACGCACAGACCAGAAAACATAATGCCCCTCTACTATCGTAGGTGGGTCATACACATATAATAGTTTTCAAATGTTTTTAGAAAAAGATACTAATGATTGTAGTGGTGTGACGATTATCTCCCGTGATAGTTGGGGAGCCAGGAGAACTAAAAGCAGTTCGTCTATAAAAGTACCAGTCCTAAACATTTACATTCACCACACCGTGACAGGGTATTGTTCGTCGTTTTCCGTATGCATCTCAAGAATGAAACAAATTCAAAATGGCCACATGGATGACACAGGTAATTCCTTAAACTTTTTTTATCAGTTATCATGTTTGCAATATTTATATCCTATGTATGTTTACGTTATTGTCAAAGCTCAAAAGAGTTAAATATGTTATTGTTTTCTGATATGCCAAAATTGAATAAAAGTATTGATTTAAATACATTTGATGATGATTTTTGTGGATAATTAGTTGACAAAAATACTTTGCAAAATATAATGATCTTTATAAAACATGTCAAAGTTTAATTATTGCCGTACAAATGCTAGGCACAATTTAATATCGTCTCATGTTATCAAGTTAATGGGAACTATCGTTCTGAAATACATGAAATTGCATTCATAATAAAGTAGAAAAAATATATCAAGAGTTAACAACACCACATAATAAACATACTTTATGTAATAAATACAGAAAACAACAATAATTATTATAGATATTTCAGCTGACAAATATCTGATATAAAATAAGTATAACCTTTGTATGAGATCGATAAGAGGTTGTATCGAGATAAGAGAAGCATATGGACTAAGGACGAAACAGAGGCCGATGTGCTTCTCTAGGTCAATAAAACATCCTATTTACCACAACCAAAGGTATTATTCTTCAACAAATATTGCATAAACAATTTGAAATTTGACGATTTATAGAATCCATTTTTTGTAACATGTTGTATGTAGGAAAGTCATTAAAAGTAAAAATACACAAAATATAAAACCTTACGTCTTACTTTCATGTATACAAACCTTTCCAGAGATATATAAAATACTTGTTTAAGAATATAAACTGACTTGTCTATATCATCTTACAGGTTATGACGATATTGGATACAGCTTTCTTGTTGGAGATGATGGGAAAATATACGAGGGAAGAGGTTGGGGTCGTGTAGGAAGTCATACAAAGGGTTACAATAGTAAAGGCTTTGGAATATCATTCATTGGCAATTTCATGACTCTAGAACCTAACACCGTTGCTTTAAACGCTGCTAAGGCCTTGATTCAGTGTGGAATAAATAATGGGAAAATATCTACCTCTTATTATTTGTATGGACATCGCGATACGAAGGCTACCAAGTGTCCAGGAGATAAATTGTACGATATGATCAAGTTATGGCCTCACTATTATCATCGGATTCCATAAGTTCATTTAAGTTTGATACATTTTGTTAAATGAGGGCCTGGATGGGGTTTTAGAATAGAAAATAAAAAGAGAAAAAAACTAAATAATAAATATGGACCAGGAAATAAAAACCAATTAAATGGAGGATAATGGGATACTAAAGTATAAATCATTGAAAATAGTTGACAGAATAAAATAATAAAGAGTAGATAATTATGGATGAAAAATTTTCTGGAACACAAAAAAAATATGACCCTTCCTTATCCACACCCTCTTGAATGTTTAATATGTAAACATGTATTATACCTCTTTTGTTCAATACAAACTATAATAGTGTATACTTTTTTTTCAATAAACATTGTGTCAATAAAATGTTTCATATTATCAAGCAATTTGTCCAATTTCGTTTTTAAAGCCCGTAACATGTATTTGAACACTGTTGCTTATTCATAATAATGACACATAGTTTAACTGTCTTAGTATTGTCTATATATAGCTAGTTATCCGAGACCGATATCTTTTCAGTGGTATTTAGTCTGTATTGGGATTTTTCAAGGTAAACTATCATCAATATCAAACACAATATTAAAATATTTGCTATCAGTACCTTTATATTTTAACTATGCATTAACATTCTTTTACAACGCCTGTATATATAAAACAAAAGATGTGGTATGATTGCCAATGTGACAACTCTTGACAAGAGACCAAACATTGACAACTATAGATCACCGTACAATGTTTTTTTTCCCCACCTGAGCATCGAAATTAAGGATTATGTCATATATTTGACATCACACATTCGCTGAACAAAAACATTTATTACGAGAGTCTAAGACACTATAATATTAGTTGATAGTTTTTCCTCTAAATCACAGTGTTTTGGGTGTTCGTAAACACGTAGTAGCAAACAATGCATTGTTGTTCATTGAATAGATTTATCAGATTTTGAAGGCCACGTCTGCCTTCTATTTGGGAAATTACTATGCAAATATATCCTGACGTAAGGAAATCTAGAGCTTCCGACCATTTTAAATTTTGCATTGAATTGATCATTTTGGTTTTGATTGTAGTATAAGAATAAAAAAGCTGGTAAGGTTTCAGACCCAGAACATAGCATACTCGTAATTAGTATGAAAAACAAGAGCAACATAGCCTTATATCGAGACTATGGAAGTGTGATAATATCAAGCATATGTTCCTGAATGATGTTTTCGACTTACCTTATCTTACTTAAAGTACACGCAGTCATGAACACCTAATGAAACGACATCACCAACAGTTTGTGAAAAGCATGACTAATCATATTAAAGCAATAATAAATTTTCCTAGTACGGTATTATATTATAATAATAAGTTTGATTAACGAATATATACATTTATATTTATCGCATTTATATGAACCTTTATATCCAGTACTTAAATAGGATGTGATATACTATTTTTTGTAGAGAATTCGACTAGTACAGCCGAACTTAAAAACAAAATCTTTGTATTAATGAAATTACATGGCAAATTTTTAGGGAATTAGCGAAATAATGATACCACCAAATCATGGTACGTCATATACGGTTGTATACGAAATAAAGGCAACAGTAGTAAACCGATGTTCAAAACTCACAAATCCATGGACAAAAAACAAAATCGGGGTAACAAACTAAAACGGAGGGAAACACACTAAATACAAGAGGAGAACAACGACACAACACTCAAATGTAACACACACAGAAACGGACCAAGCATCAGACAAAATCCCACGAGAATAACAAATATAACATCAAAACCAAATACATGAATTTGGGATAGACAAGTACCGTGACACGTCTTATCGCAATGTGAATTAACACTAAAAAATCAAATAAAAAAAAACGACAACGTAACGTTAAAATGTAACACACACAGAAACGAACAATAATGTAACAATGGCCATATTCCTGACTTGGTACAGGACATTTTTAAACGAAAAAATAGTGGGTTGAACCTGGTTTTGTGGCATACCAAACCTCGCACTTTAATGGCAATGTTAAATATAACATTGAAATGATAACATAATATTACAGGACTACAATACAAATAAATAGGAGAACGTATTAGACAAAGAAACACATGATTAGTAGATAACAAAAAGCATCAGGTTTAAAATTCAATACGCCAAAAACGCGCCTTGTTCACACAAGACTCACCAGTGACGCCCAGATACAAAAGATCGAAAATGAAAAAAGTACAAAGTTGTCCAGCACTGTAGATCAAAAGTTGAAAAAGGTTGTGTCAAATACGGCTATGTTTTTATGCTTGGGATAAGAACATCCTTATTATATAGAACAATTAATGCTATTGCAAACAGTAAATTTTATCAAATGAATATAAAAGAAAATAGATAAAAAAAATATTCCCTTAAATTTGACAGTTGTAGGTAATCAATCCTACCTTTTATTAAAGTAAAACATTTCTGTGTCATAAACATATGTCTTGGGTATTTCAAAGCACCATTATTTTTTTATTTGGGATTTCTATAGAATATTTTGAAAATTTGGGGTTACATGGTTACTAAACCTTGTAAACAGATTAGATAAGGGGATACATTTGATTGGTTAACTTCCAGTGATGGTTATTTTCTTATATGTAATGAAATGTTATGTGAATCTTTTGCTATAGTACTGGACAGTATAAATCTTTACTCATGCCAAGTATTTTTTTATTTGAAACAAAGATATATTCTTCACATTTTTTTGAAAAGTGCAAATTTAACAAAGACTAATAGGGCAAAATCAATGGTGGTATTACACCTAATTTGGGAAGCTGTACATGCACCTTTGACCTTGTGAGTAATCTCGTGTGTTTCTTGCAATTTAAGTGAAATATAACTAGAAATGAAGTATTCTGAGTGGATTGGGTTGAGTCTCAAACACACATTTTATGAGAAAATTTTCTTGAAATAGGACTCTACCATGAATATTCAGTTGACAGAACAAGCTATTTTAACTACTAAGTGTTTTATTTTATTTATTGTTTTGGTGGGAGGGAAAGGCTTTTTCTTCTTATTTATAATATTCCGCTATGATAGAACATTTTCCTAGGAAATGCTTTAATAAATATATAGTTATATGTATATTATTTTTAATGCTGTAACAACAAATTATTCACCTAAAGAGAAGCCTTTTATGTCGCTCTCTGGAACACGGCGTAAATTTCATTTTACATAAGGATTTTTTGAAACCTCTTTGCAATTGGAGACACTAAACTTTTAAATGGATTGTTCATTCTGCTAAAATACTTCAATTACTCGTTTCTTATATCATGTCTATCATAATTGAATGAGAGTTAACCCATATTTTTTATTTATTGGCCTGAAAAGTAGAAATTTTGAGAAAATGAGGGGTATAAATTGACCAAAAGAGACCTTATAAATAAGACAAATAGGTCCATTAGTGGTATTTATCTTTCTAAAATCATCTTGTGTATCATATTCAAATGTTTTTAGACAAATGAGATAAATAGTTGATCATTTATTGGTCCACACTATATTCTATCTTGATGCGGCTTGGTTTGATTTGTCGAAGAAATTTTGAGGGAATAGCTGTAGATGTTGTCTTTCATTTTACTCGATTTTTCTCAAACTATTGAACTGATTATGACAAAACTTGACAGAAATGCTTGAGATAACCAGTATTACAAAGGGAAAAAGTCACATTCAGTTTATTTAACAATAATGTCTTCTTTATAGTGGTGATAGAAATAAGTATGAAAATTAAAGAATAAACAAGCTAAAATATCCATACTGATCATGTTGAACGTTTTAATTCCAGATTTGGATACTAAAAAAATCCAAAGATCTTTTAGAGTACATACAATCTAATTCTATTTTATCTTGTAAAAGTATTTAAACATTTGACTTTTCTAAACTTGTATTCCCCATTCCAAACTAAAAGAAATATTGAAAGAGTTGTTATTGCTTTGTTTTATAAAAAAGAGAGGCCAACACAAATACAAGTATCTTGTTCGAGGGAGGGATACATTCTACTTTGTAAAGGAACACATTAATTCAAACAAAAAATTCTCTGAAACTGACATTATCAAAATGCTTGATTTCTTGATTGACATCATATTTATTACGTTTAGAGGACGTGTTTTTCAACACACTGTCGGAATTCCAATGGGAAGCAATTGTGCCCCTCTTCTTGCCGACTTGTTTCTTTGTTGAAATAACGCAAACTTCTTACTGAACTTCTTAGGATGAAAAATAAGAAGTTAGCCACATTCATCGCTTTATAGATGATGTTCTCCAACTAAATAATTCAAAATTTGGTGACTAGGTTGAACGCATCTATCCCATGAAACTGGAGATAAAGGATACAATAGATACAGTAAAGTCTGCATCATATCTTGACGTACATCTAGAAATTGACAACACAACTTTACGACAAACTTGATGATTTTAGTTGCGCAATTGTGAACTTTCCATTTCTATGCAGCAACAATCCAGCAGCGCCTGCATACGGAGTATATATCTCCCAATTGATGCGATATTCCCGCGCTTGTATTTCCTATCGTGATTTCCTTGTTAGAGGGTTGCTGCTCAAAAGGAAGCTATTAAACCAAGAGGCACACAATGGTGAAGTTGAAATTACAGATGATATCGGATATGTTTCTTGCGTCTTTAATACAGTCTTCTCCCGTTTTCATGAATGTGACATACCGAATTATAATATTTACCAGGTTTGTAATAAGATGAGCAACACGACGGGTGCCACATATGAAGCAGAATATGCTTACCCTTACGGAACAGCTGAGATCACCTTCAGTTTTTGGTGGGGTTCGTGTTGCTCAATCTTTAGCTTTCTATAATTTTTCTTGTGTAATATTATTTGTCTGTTTGTCTTTTTCATTTTTAGCCATTGCCATTGTCCGTTTATTTTTGATTTATGAGTTTGACTGTTCCTCTGGTATCTTTCATCCCTTTTTTAGAGATACGGAATTGACCATGAGAAAAACTTTGTTTTCTGATTTTAGGAATAAGGTCGATGTCAGGTGAATCCTGTCTGATGGACATAATGACTTGATAATAATACAATTAACTAGTAACCAAACACAGTTTTCCTTTACCTCAAAATGAGTTAAACATTCAATGATGAAAACATTAAAACAGTTTTTTTCAGCAGTCGCTGAACCATGATTTAGGTATGATGCCTCATATAATAGTACATCACATCCGGTTGTATACGAAAAAGGGTCGGAAAAATATTCCCCTGAATTTAAGAATTAGAGGAAATTTATCCTACATTTCATCGCAGTAAAAAAAGTCTGTGTCGTGCATGGACATATATCTAAGGTGTTTCTAATTGGTGTTTCTATAGAATATTTTAGACACTTGTGGTTACATGGTTATTAAAGACAGGAATATATATATATATTGACATACTGTTCCCAGCTTTAGCTTGTACACAGGAAGACAAAGGGTAAACATTTGATTGGTTAACTTCCAGTGATGGTTATTTTCTAATATGCAATGAAAAAATGATGTGCAATTTTTTATATGGTATTGAACAGGATAAATCTTTACTCATGCCAAGTATTTCTTAATTTGAAACAAATATTAATTCTGCTTAATGTTTTGATAAGTGCAAATTTAACAAAGACTTACAGGGGAAAACCAATGATGATATTACACCTGAAAAGAGTCGAAGGACAATGATCAAATTACAGACGGAAACTTCGTCCAACAACTCATCAACATACAAGGTATAAAGCATCAATGTACTCTATCATGTGAATTAACAAGCTATACAAGCAGTTTACGGCTTTATCAACGGTACCATCGAAAAGTACTGATTGCGGCTACCATTGCACGACTTGCGATGCAGATGAGTAAAACATCTGAACTAGACCTGATCGGTAGGTGTCAAACTAATGGTAGGTAAAAGAACGTCAAGGCTACTATTAAATTCAATAATTTTTCAGCGTTATATCAACCTGTGTGTATAGTTTATATATAATTACCTGTATCGAATCTTATATAAAAAAAGGAAATTTTGAGTCAACGTCACAAGTATTTAACAGCTAGATAATAACTGAAAATGTGCATCCTCGTAATGGGTAAATCTCGAATCATTTTTGACAACGAAAATATCACATTGTCATGAATATACACTATAGTTAATCTTTTAAGTACTAGTATTTTGAATTCATATTGCTCTCAACGAATACATGTAGGAGTGGCAAGCTGTATAGTTGTGACTTTTTTCGTGAAATGTAAGTTTTAACATTTGACTCACAAAAAAGAAAAAAACTTGATCACTGTAGACCACGATGATATTGTGTGCATCATTATAATTATAATTAATCTAATAAAACTTTAACTTGTGAATGAATAATGACTTATATAGTTACTGTACATTTACACTATAAAAATAGTCTTAAATATATAAAAAAATAAAAAAATAAATATTTCAAAAATCTAAATTTAAAAAGACGAATATTTAGTGCTGTCCTCAATATTACCATATTTGGCTTTGTCTTGATCAGTAGCTCATCTTCCGTGTACGTTAAAAAGCGATAAATTACTGTTTTACTCTGAAGGATTTTTACTTCTAGATAATAATTGTGCCAAATAAGGTCATGAAAAAGACAAACAAACAATAGTACACATGACATAACATATAACACTAAAGAATAAGCAACAAAAACTGGGGGTGATCTCATGTGCTCCGGAAGGGTAGGAAGATCCTACTCCACATGTGGCACCCGTCGTGTTACTCATGTTATAACAAACCTGGTAAGTAGTCTAATTCGGTAGGTCACATTCATGAAAGGGAAAGGGATTGTAGTTACGACATAAGGAACATACCGATATCATCTGTGAAACGGTTATTCCATAACGGTCAACCAATTATAAAATAGGATTAGGAATCGTACATTCACATGCATTATGTTACTGCTGAATAGCTGATAAAATATAAAGAGACAGAACAGAATTTTAAACTATAATCACAGACCGTGTTCACACCAAACGCCATGTACAGTAAACGTGTTTACAATTAGTTTAATGTAATGTACACTGGTTTCACATTAAATTTGTTCACATCTATACACCTGGTTAAGTTACATGTGCATAAGTTTTGTTTACACTTATAAACTATGTGTCATTTAAATGTTCATTACATAGAATCGTATTAAAATTTCTTGGACAACTTTTCTGAAAGCCATTTTGATTATTTGCACCTATTTTAATGATACTAAAGATGTCTCGATTACCAGAGCGGGATAAAGGCATTTTGAAAATGCATAGGGTTCCACCCATTGATCGTCCGAAAAAAAGGGTTCCAACCCCCGGAACCCGCCCTCCCATCTAAATCCGCAACTAATTACGCAATACATCGCGTAGTCTACAAACGCAGAAGAAGGAATTGAGATGTTAAGGGTGTTTTAGTAATGCATTTATGAGTGAATCGTTGATTGACCAGTGGCAAATGTTTCTGTGTACGTCAAATAATTTCGGAAAGACATTTTCAAATGAATTATGTGTTTGGCAATGATAATGCTATGAATCTGGATTAGGGGTTCAGGGAAGTACCAATTTTTTCCCCCGTAAAATATATTGATTCTAAAATTGATGAAAAAATCTTCTGTTCAATGAGAAAAATAATTTTCTGAATCCAGATTGTTACCATAAATTATAATGTTAAATGATAGCTTTGAAAATCAAAATAAAAATGTTCGTGCTATGCGCACGTAGTTAAATGGTTGCTCCCTAATAAGGCTCTACTTGAAAGTTTTTATTTAACAAAGCAATTAATATATCGAGTTTAGACAAATAATTCGGTAAAAAGAACCTACATAAATAATTGTTATAAATATCAATTTTATTAAACGTTTTTTCTTTAAATGTACCGGGTAAAATGCATGTTCTAAATACCTTGTTTTGTGTACACTGAACCACACAAGTTCTACATTGACTATCGACTGCATGTAGACAAAACATGATTTAAACTACATGTAAACATTGAGTTTTAACAATGGAAACGTTATTGTGTTCAGTTTACGTGTGAATTACTCTAACACAACACCAAGTTTAAGTCAATGAGAACACGGCCACAGATTAACTAATAAATGTAACTTATATAATTATAATTATGTAGTGTACTAAGTACTAAACGAGTTTATACCTAAATATATTTAATATTACCTGCGTAACCCTCCAAATGTTGAGAATGAACAAAATATATTGACATGCAAATTTATATATATATTTGTATTTTTAAAAAAAATTGTTATATGATGTTTCCCTATTTAATTTCATTATGCACTCATTTTGTAATCATGTTTCTGTTTCCATAAAAATTATAGCATATTATGCTTTTATTTTGTATGCAGTTCATATCAATGTCAAGAGTAAGTACAGATAGATAGAGAGAGGTATACGTTGGCGTAGGTTCATATGATGGAATTAAGAGCAATCAATAGAAAAGTCTAAAATTGAACAGGGCTCGCTAAAATCTAGAAAGAAGACTGCGTAATGAGAAAAACGTGCTGTAGTGAAAATGAATGTTGATTAACCATAATTAACCGCCCATTGTAAATAAAAAACGCATAGTAAGGAGTCATTCTTTATTACTTATCTTGTTTCATTACAGTAGATACGCGTGTACTAGTTCTTAACATACTTCACGGCCGACACTCGGCTAACCGAGAGATTGGTCGGTTAATCTATATTGAGTATGCGGCTATATCGGCGGTTGGTCTGTTAATAGGGTTGGCTAAAGTCTGTTAATCAGGTGTTATCGAGAAAATCATTGAAAGTTCTGCATGTTTCATTGTATAACTTTTTAAATATATTTTTATCATAAAAAATATTCATGTCTAACAAAAAAATTCAATGTACTGAATCCAGTGGTGTAATTATTATTTTTCTAGCTTCAATGTACGATCTATAAAATGAAAAGGTGGGTTACTCATCAATAAATTTATACACATTTTACACACACAAACTGTACACAAAATGACACGTTGGTTGAATTTACGTGCATGCAATATTTTGAACATCGAGAAAAGACAGGCATTATGTTTGTTAACCATAATGAAATCATTGTGTGAAAAATCTTCACGAAAATCTGTATTTTGGTGACATAAATCAATCTTTATTTAAAACCTGGTCTGTTAATGGGTCGGATGTATAAAACCCAGTCTGTTAATTGGTCTGTTAAGAGTTATGAATGACAATAAAAGTATAATTTTATTGCTATATTGGGTGTTATTAGATCAAATGGGTAGGCTCAAGACGAGCGGCTAAAATATACGGAAACAACACATGAGCAATGAAACATAAAATATACGGAAACAACACATGAACAATGAACAATTTAAACAATGGAAATTGAAAATTGATAAAAACGGTTTCAAAAAGTGTAATATTAAAGTAATGTTAATTTCATCCAAGAATGGTCGCATATGTCATGTGGATTCTGTTTAATTGTCATGAATGACACCAATTTGTCATCTACATTGGTAACCAGTATATAGATCAGAGATAAACATCGTAATGTAACTAAACATCAGTAAGTAAAATATATTGGAATGCTAAAATATAAAGAATAGAGAAAGAATAATGAGTAAGATAAATAAAAGGTAAATGGAAAAAAAGTCACGGAGGAAACGTGACATAACAATTTAAAGAATACAGAAATAACCCCCCCCCCCCCCAATCCGAACCCTCATGGTATACACGATAATCTGGATGGAGTAGCAGAATATAGAATAATAGATAAGGACAGTAGAGAGTGATGCATTGCTAAAGAGAGAAAAAAATAATAATTGTTTAAGAAACATCCCTGGGTGTTGAAACAGTAACAGATTTCGATGTACTCTAATTGGTGACAAATGCTAGAAGTTTACATGCGGACAACTGCCGTTCTCCTCTACACTTATGAAGAAAGGAACTAAACGGAATAAAATGTATTAAAACTCAAGATGACCAAATGTAGCTGCATTCGCTCATTTCCATTTACTACTTGAGAATGATTTGTAAACAACATATGATTAAGTAATAGAAATAAAAAACCAATTGGACGATGCTTACGAATTAGGGTTAAACGTCCAGTGACAAATAGCATGTGCATATGAGAATGACAACACGTTATATGTACCCTGTGTTGTATTAGAAAGACACTTTCTGTCGGATTTGAGAACGTGCTACTTTGAACAGACACAAAAATTGAGGCTGATTGAAAACGTTAATAATAAATTCATGCGTATTCCAGCGGCCAGTCCATATAACACTATATTGAAGTGACACACCCTTCAATAAAATGCAAAGAAAGTCAAAATAAAAATGCTCTTACTAGTAAATCACAACCGAAATGAATGACAGACGGACATTTTTTACAAAACTTAATGAACAATTGAAATCAAGATATTTGAGGTTTGCGTTATTTCGCAAAGGTTTGCGTTACGCGTTATGTACAACGCAAAGGTTTGCGTTACAACGCAAAGGTCTGCGTTTTATCGCAAAGGTTTGCATTATAACGCAAAAGGTTTACTCAGGAACATCTCATTCTTAACTTTTTCTATAGGAAAATATAAAGGTAGCAAAAATAACTGTGGCTAAATTACTCTTAACTGACACAATTTCAATTGTCCAACCCATTAACAGACTTTATTCCCATAATTTTCACTAAAACGTGGTAATATTCACTTTTTATTACAATTATGAAATATTTACCAATGTAAATTTATGTTTTAGAACCAAAGTACTATTTTGTGTCCTTTAAATGATATCTAAAATTGTTTGTTCCGACTTTTATTAAAAAAAATGCTATGCGTATAAGCATAAATACTACATACTTGCGTGACACCTTTTGATTTTACTGAAAACTGCGTAGACTATGAAATGTTTTTACAAGTGGAAAATGTTCTATGATAGATATCATTTTGTCAGACAGTTATCTTTTTTTGATTTGGTTCTTATAATATGCCAAAAATCTTTATATTTAATAGAGTTTAACATTAAATTGTGCGTTTTACTCTAAACAGACGTATAACCAACCCGATTAACAGACCAATCTCCCATATAGCCGCATACTCAATATAGATTAACCGACCAATTTCTCGGTTAGCCGAGTGTCGGCCGTGATACTTAGGAAACATATTTTATTTTTTTTTATAAATACAGAAACAATGACATACTGATATTGAACATTGAATATTTAAACTGTTATTGATTAAAACTAGATAACATGGGGATTTAAAATGTTTAACGCATCTTATATTTCATACACATGATCGAACATGTTTTAACAAAAAATCGCGTTCAAACTTGAATATTTATATTGCAGTTGATTGCTCATGCTTATATACATAAGGTAAGCTAAAACGTTCGAAGTTTACAAGAAAAATGATACAGTCTCAGTGTTTCTCGTAAACAAATGGTTCAAAGCTATTCTTTTCTTCTTGGCAGTAATTAATTGATTGCTATATCTAATAAATTCTGATTGCATTACAATGAACGAGTTTGGTTCAAGACAATAACAATAAAAACCAAGGAGTAAACAAAGATTCACAAAACCGAAGGACATTTACATCAACAGTTATAAATAATAATTAAGAAACAACACGAATCCACAATAAACCGGGAGTGAAATCAGGTGCTCCGGAAGGGTAAGCATTTCCTGCACCATATTCGTCACCCGTCTTGTTATTTCTTTAATTGATTTGAGTTTTTGTTTCTCTGTCTATAAAAAGTAGACGTTTTGTCAATCACTAAAATAAAATTGAGAATGGAAATGGGGAATGTATCAAAAAGACAACAACCCGACCATAGAAAAAACAACAGCAGAAGGTCACCAACAGGTCTTCAATGTAACGAGAAATTTCCGCACCCGGAGGCGTCCTTCAGCTGGCCCCTAAACAAATATATACTAGTTCAGTGATAATGAACGCCATACTAATTTCCAAATTACACACAAGAAACGAAAATTAAAATAATACAAGACTAACAAAGACCAGAGGCTCCTGACTTGGGACAGGCGCAAAAATGCGTCGGGTTTAACATGTTTATGAGATCTCAACCCTCCCCCTTTACCTCTAGCCAATGTAGAAAAGTAAACGCATAACAATACGTACATTTAAAATTCAATTCAAGAGAAGTCCGAGTCTGATGTCAGAAGATGTAACCAAAGAAAATAAACAAAATGACAATTATACATAAATAACAACAGACTGCTAGAAGTTAACTGACATGCCAGCTCCAGACTTCAATTTAACTGGTTGAAAGATTATGATTTCATCATATGAATATCAGGCACAATCCTTCCCGTTAGGGTTTAGTATCATACCATCATAACATATATGAGAAGAACATAACCTGTGTCATGCCAACAACTGGTTTTTGAATAAATGTGTTTAGTTCCGATGCAAAGACCCTATAAGTGAATCAATATTAACGCCAAAATATGCAATTTTTCACAGAATTAAAACTATCTGGCTGCATAGGAAATCTACCTTACAGTCCAAGTCGTCTGTCAATTGTATCAATCATGATGTCTATGCCATATTATCTGTGTTTAACATGTTTGAAGAAAGAGCATTCGATATGCTTTTGAAAAGGCAATATAACGGACTTCCACGGTAGAAAAATTCAGAAATTACACAGTAGCACTTCCACCAAACGTTATTACTAGTTTTGAAGACCTCACATTTGTTTTTCAAGTGAAATTAATTCACAGGTTTATTGCAAAACAATAGACAACGTATGAATAAAAAAAGGCAAATTTTAAAGCTGACAATTCGTTTTTAATCTGACCATGTTACTTAACCATTATAGTAAAAATATTGTCTTAAATGCATTAGCTTAATGAAAATATTAAATATGATACTTAGAAACACAATAAAAAAAAGAATTTTCAACATAATTGCACGTGATCTGAAGTGATAGTTAATTTGTTTTAGCCCACACTGCAAAGTGGTTCATTTTTTCGTTTGGTCAATACCACTGGTAAATGTTGACATTTGTGTTTATGCAAATGTTTTCTGACGTCAGATCTGTTTCATTTCAGGTGTAACTGATACACGTATGAATAACTCGTATGAATTAAGTAAACCTGTGAGAATTAATAACATTCTGAGCCATCAGATATTTTTATTTAGATAAAATATAATTGGTCGATTGCAGGTGTCCTAATTAAAGTAATTATCCTTTCAGTGGAAAAGGTGTTTGTGCTATAATGATAAGTTTTAGTATTTGGCATTTTGTTGGAAAATACATGAACACTTTTTCATTGATTTAGAAAAGTAAATCTAATTTAAAACCTATTTAATTTTCTCTTTTCAAAGTGATGTCAAATATCTTCGGAAGGCTTTCCAAATGACCCTTCAACATTGGATCGGTTTCAAAAAACGCCATGTTCACAACAGTCAATGGCATTCGAAGATTTGTGGGTTTGGCGTATTATTTTAGACGAATTATACCTCAGTATTCAAAAATTGAAGGACGAAAGACAAAATAAGAGGATTAAATTGAACCCAATATTGTCCCGAACTTTTGAAAGTTGGAAGATAAATAAACTCCAACCCTTATTTTGAGTTACTCCAAAAAAGATAAAAAATCATTTCAGATACCAATGCTTGCATTATTGATATTTTAGCCGTTCTATATAAAAGCAACAAGGAAACGAATAAAATACAGTTTCATACGCTTGTAAGATGTTTAGTAGTACTCATAAGCGTTATTACATTACGCATCGTAAATCACTGGCGTTGGTTACTTTTGGTACACAATTCTATATATTATGTTTAATAAAAACAGATCATGCCTGCTTGTGTGGCGTAAAAATGTTAAGGTACCTGACGTCATTGTTGCCCAATGGATATCGGTTTTGGATAATGTAATTTGGTAATCCAACATCGATGAGGTTGTGCTCATGGTAAAGCTGACGCCCTTTTTCGAATTCTTTATGAAGGTGTTGATGATGAAAGTGTAGAACTAGAAGGATCTTATTTTCATTAATTTTAAAAGCACGTTGTTTTACCAAAAACCTACGGGAGAAATGGGAGTGGTGAATAAATATTGATGACCAAAAACATGACATTATTTGACATAAGCAACCTATATGAACGTATTTCGACATATTGCATAGAAGCATGACGGAGAGAAACAATTTATGTATGCTGTATGCATTGTTTGTTTATTTGATATACATACTGAAATGGAATCGAATTTATTATTTATTTCAAAATAACCCAAATATTTTTTTCTACAAATCTTTATAAATTTTGTTATTGAATGAAGAATGATTGCATTGACAACAACCGTTAAAAGATGCACTACCTACTAAGATTATAAAAAAAACTAAAGTAAACGTCATTGCTCACAGGTTACTTCTATTCAATTACGTTTAACTTATACAAATAAGTCACAAAAACGGAAATGTATGAATTACTTCATTGCATTGTTGTTAAGAAATTGTTTTATTTTTATGCGCAACTTATCCTGATGGAGGGATATAGTATGTTCTGGTCTGTACATCTGTCCGTGCATACAGTACCAAATTGCAAACAAATTTAAATACCACCTATACATTGTTTATCAATGAAATAGATACAAATCCTATGAGTCAATATGTATTAAGAGGGGTATAAACGAGTATGCCTTGAATTGAAAAATACTTTTGTTAGTTGTCTTAAATTAAAAAAAAAACGTATATTCGTTCTTTCAGTAGTGATGTTTTGTAAGACACTCACATACTAGTTTTACTTGCCGACGGTTATATGGACGTCTAAAGTGTTGTTTAAGGGTTCCGATTCATAATTATGAATTTGGTTACGTAACTATATGATTGTTGCACATATCATATCAATGACTTGTTAAATCTAGAGTTTACTATACTGTATACTGCATGTTCACTGTTTATTGATACCTTTTATGCCAAATTGTTACGTCCGGTGGTCTTGCCTGTTGTTGTTATAAAACTCTGGCTTTTGTTTTTCGTATATCTTCTTAAAACGAGAAGCTAATTATGACGGCGGTCACAAAATTGACGGCATCTTTAAAAAGCGCTTTTAAAACTAGTTTTATACAACCGTGTTTAAAATATCACGTTTTTTTCCCTGATAAAGTGACGAATGCTAGCCATGAAAATCCACATTTAACAAGGCTATTTAAATTAAATCCATAAAGTAATAAACGAACATAGAGAAAAAGGCAAAAACATGTGAAACTTGTAACATTAAATAAGCAAAAAATAGAGTGTTTGACATAACATACATACAAATTCAATACTTTTATTTCTTTAATAGTATTTCTTTAGTTTCAATTATGTTTTCAATAAGAAGATCAGCTACTTTGACGACGAATTCTTAAATTGAAGAAGAGCAGGGTCTGTATCTTAAAAAAAAAGTATGGTTCTTCTTATATTCTTATAGATTCATTTACTGGATCAAATACAACAAACACTTTCAGGACTCTAACTGTGCAAAGCTTTAAATACAAGAAACCAGGTAAGATGGTCCTCCAAGTTGATGACTGTTTAATCACAGGTGTAACTCCAGTCAATTTGAAATTAGAAGAAAAAGAGGAGGCGAAAACAGAACTTTCCTACGTGGTCCTACGCCAGGAGAATTGGCTCAACGACAACGGCAGCAGTATGTAAAAAATCATAAATTTCATTTAAACGAATTTGAAACACCAGAGGAATTAGTTTCGAGGGATCAAGAGGTTACTTTTTCAGATTTTAGTGGAAAGACCGTAATGGTAGTGAAAACAATTAAAAACTGGTGACTATTTATTCATTTGTGAAATGTAACGATTTATAAATTTCTTCCAAATAAATCAAACTGTGAACATGTGATTTTTTAGATGGAGAATAGAGCGGAATTCTTTTTTTTTATTTTCAATTTATGTATGAAGTGGCTTATATCTTTTTTAGAGATATTTTCATAACACTCACGTACATGTACACGGCTGTCATTCGGTTTATCGAGAAAAATCATGATGAAAGAATACCTAACGGTGGTCAAGCATTGCAATCAAATCGTGAAAGATCTGTTATCGGATCGTGAATGTTATTAATCGCAGCACAAATCTAAAGAAAAAAATGATGTCTGTCAAAATAATTAAACTTTCTCAATAAGATAGAGAAATATGCTGTAAACACAAAAGGCGCCACATGATTCTATGGAACTCATAAAAAAAGTTTTGTACCTATCATGGTCACATTCTGATACATAATGATATATTTGAAATTGAACATTTGGTGTGTCAGATAGTACAGTAAAATAAAAGTGTTTTTTTTCCCTTCAAACAGTTCATGTTGTTTTTGAAAACATTGAATTTTGTTGATATTCAGATAAATTTATGATTTTTTTCGTTTTTATATTATATTATTTGTTATGTTATGTTATGCACAAATGTCCTATTCAAAGGGCTAATGTCCTAAAGATTTATGCGCAAATGTCATTTGAAAAGCGCAAACATCTAACACCAGACCAGAAATAATATTTAAAAAATGCTATATTTCTTTTACCAAAATATTAAATCCTTAAAATACTGAACTCCGAGGAAAAATCAAAACGGAAACTCCATAATAAAATGACAAAATCAAAAGCTGAAATACATCAAACGATTAGATAACAACTGTTAAATTTCTCACTTGTTACAGGTATTTCAATTGATATACTTGTAACTAGTTGAAGCGTTGTTACCTTTAATTATGTGGAGTGTTTTAGTACACACATCATATGTTAATATTGGCTTTTTTGTTGTTTATTTCGTGACTGCGCTGACATACACTTTAAAGGTATCAAGATAACGTTATCACTACTAGTACTTGATTGTTTAAGCAGTCTGTTCACAATAGATATACATCACTGTACAACTAAGTAGGCAAACTACTAATTAGCGCCTGCAAACATGTTCAAATTTAGTCCTTCAACGTATGTTCATTTGTTTGTGTTAGAAGTGGGACATTTAAAGACGTATCGTATCCGTTTCTGATACGTTGACGTATCTGAAGATATCTATGTGTTATTCATTTCATAGATTATTTTCGTGTTTAAATATTTGTTTTGCTATGTTAGACATCTTTCTGTCATTGATACCCATTGATACAGTCTTTTTATTACATGATAATTTTCAATTTATGAATACTCGTTTATATCTAAACCGGGCACTCGATAAAGGACACTTCGTTCAGAAAATCGGGACTTGGTGGCAAATATACTGAAAATCTACAACAGACTTAAAATTAAGTTATTTTTTAATGAAAAAAAATAAACATAGTTTACTCACTCGTTTGATGTGCTAGCGTTTATTGTTTACAAAAAGACATACCAACCTGTACATTCAAATGAAAGTCGTGTTAAGTCACCAAAGTCGAACACACCCTAGATGGTGTACTCGGGGTACACATTTTAATAAAAGGATTGCCTGCTAATTTATAAATTTAATATTATTGGTATCAGTAATCAACTCGATTCATATGATATGGATGATTCAATTCCCTTTTATTAGCAAATTTAAATTACGTATATACATATCGCTAACTTTATTTGTTTTATAATTCAACTTCACGCCAGGGTAGTTCTAATGATTTAAATATCAAGTTTTAAAACATGTAGAATGATGTACTGTAACAAGTAAATAGATTGACACGAAAATCACGTGATTGTTAAATGTGTGTAAATGTTAGCTTCTGATGTCGTCCATGCAATGTTTTCATAATTGTATTATAAGAACTGTAAATATAGTAGAAACATCATTTTAGGACAATAAATATAATAAAGTACAGATTTTGACATACAAGACGCGAGTATGTATACACAAATAATATATAAATTAAACAATTATTCAATATCATAAAAGAACAATTTATACATTAAAAATGAAATAGATTAAACATTGCCCTCTCCTTTTCCCCCTCTTTTCCCCCTTTTTTCGATTACTATTTATGCACGTAAATAATCATTTGAATAATAACCCATATATACGTTTAGATACGTCAACGTATCAGATACGGATACGATACGTCTTTAAATGTCCCACTTCTGTTTAAAGTCTTCTGATTGAGTAAAGCGATTTCAATTGATATGTTGTGATGTTTCACTACTGTTTCATATAAGGGTGAATATTGGTACATATTAAACGTTTAAACCTTCTGCATTTGTTTGAAATTGTCCTTAGTCAGGGACCTGGTGTTCAGTGGTTGTCATTTGTTGATGTGGGTTATAAGTGTTTCTCGTTTTCAGTTTTATTCATATAGATTAGACCGTTAGTTTTCCCGTTTGAATGGTTTTACACTGGTATTATTTTGGACCCTTTATAGCTTGTTGTTCGGTGTAAGTCAAGGCTCCGTGTTGAAGACCGTACTTTAACCTATAATGGTTTACTTTTATAAAGTATGACTCGGATGGAGAGTTGTCGCATTTCAACTCTTCTTATATGTATTAACCCCGCCATATGATGTAAGTGCCTGTCTAGGGGCAAGATCATGTAATTCCGTGAATGTCGTTTGTTGTTGTATATCAAATTTAGTTTTAGTTGTCTAGTTTTGTGTACACTTAATCTACACAAGGCCAACATCGAGTATCGACTACACGTAAATAAAACATGTTTTACACTACATGTAAACAATGAATTTTATCAATGGGAACGTAATTTTGTTAAGTTTACGTGTGAGTTACACTTACACAACACCGAGTTTAGGTCAATGTGAACACGGCCTGAGTTATAAAACCTGAACTTGTTTTGCTATGTTTAGAATATGTCAATAATCGGGGCTCTTAAACAATGAAATTGTAATATACAATGGATTTTTTTTATTGCGAAGAACAAATGTAAAACTGGAATGTTATTTCACAGGTTTGTTAATATTTATAACTTGATGACTGCTGCAAATGGATATTGTCTAAGCAATAAACCCAAATTGTTTCTACAATTTCATTCTAATGTGGTGTGATATATTGTCTATTACACAGTTTCTTAAATTTCCCAAATGCCAATTTCCTAACATCACTAAGACTAATCCATACATTAAATGCCTACTACATGTACTAAGTAAGTACAAAAATGTATAACATTAAAACAAACATTATTGTTTGAAACAAATTAAATGATCATTTGCAGCTTCAAAATCTAACAATATTTAAAGTTTTTAGAGAATAAGTATGCCTTTTTTTCATGACTCGTTAACGTTCATACTCAATCAGGAATGAATGTAATACCATTCTCTTACTAAAACGACGATTTATAATGACAGCAGCTGTTCATGTTAACTTTTAAGAAAGAATTATTATTTTTTTTTTTTTTTTATCAATTTGCATACAATCATATCTGGAAAACGACGTTGGGTATTCTTTTCTTTCAAACATATGATGGATGAAGATCTGAAAAGTACATTATATTCCAAAGCAGAATATTTTTCTGATCCAAAAATCACATAACCCTTTACTCAAAATTTTCTCTGGTACTATTTGCTTTTAGCAGTAATCGCACAGTAAATCCAGCTTTTAATAAAAGTGATACAATTCGAAGAACCAGCATCTCAGGTAACATGATAGACTGAAATTCCAGTTAAAAATTAGTCTGAATACTTGGGTTTTCTATGTTGTGTTTTGTGTAAAGGTGTTTGTCTGTTTGTCGTTTTTATTTCTTTTTTTTGCCAATTAAATGTGCATTAGTGTTCGACTTATGCATGTTATGCATTTGAATATTCCTTTGGTATCGTTTGTATCTCTTTTTCACTTTTTTATTACCATGGCATTCTTCTTGTTCTTTTCACTACCGAACTTGCACAATTGATCTCAAACTTGGGTCAGATGATAGGTTGAAATTCCAGTTATTATCAATCATAATATTAATAATCTACGCTTGGAAAAGATGGTTTGTGTCAAAATTATGGAACAAGTAGAATATAAAAAAATGCGGAACTCCAAGGAAATTTCAAAACGGAATATCTCATATCAAATGTAAAAATCATAAGCGCAAACGCTTCAAACGAATGGGAACAACTGTCATATTCCTGACTTTGTACAGGTATTACTTTGTGTAGAAAAATGGTGGCTTAATCTTTGTTTTAAAGCTCGCTTAATCTCCAACAGCGGTATACTACTGTTGCCTTTATTTATACAATTTATCACTTTTTAAATGATACGAGGAAAAAGGAATTTTCAAATAAACGTGTATGACAGTAAGAAATTTTATTGATTTATTTAATGAATAGTTACAGAGACGGTGTCACTGGATGACTAGGGAGCAGGATTTGCTGATATTTCATATGTACATGGTTTTGCCTCGGTGTTTGTATTTGATTACGGACTTCCATGTTTTGTGTACTTGTTTTTTCGTAATCTTATGTTTTTATATTGACAATTGTGTTGGCAAATTTTATTTGAAGTCTTTATATTTACTGTTCTCTTATTATCATTTTCTTTTGTCCTTCCATATCTGTAACATTATCTTGCTTACAGATTCCGCCGGCCCCATTTGATTGTAAAAATTACCATGTTTTACCTAGTGGTTCTTACATATACATTTTGTACGTCAACAAACGACAACCATTGCATTAGAGTCACTTAACTAGGGATGGGCAAATACAAAATTTAGCGAAGTGATAAAAATAAAAGACTCAAAAATAAAACACATGAAAAGAAATAAACAGATCAGATTAAGACACACAGACAAGAAGGTTGAAGCCAAAAGAACATATCTGCGAGTACTAAAAATACTTAGATTTGAATTAAAGCTAGAATCTTTTAAAAGTTATGACCATTGTTTGCAATATCTTTCAGAATTGTTTTTTACGTTATCAAAAGAGTCATACAAATTGTGTTTTCCTACGGCTTATTATATAAAAAAAACAATTTGAAAATTCTCCTCAATTAGGAAGTAAGAAATTAATTTTCATCTTAGCTTAAGTTTGGTTTATGAGCAATTTCGAAATCGCCTGTCTAAAGATAGACATATGCTGACAGATTTTAGAAACGTAACACACCTTTGGTGATTTTCTTTCCTCGTAGAACTACTATCCATCAAATGAGCTTGTATTTATAGCTAGCTATGCCTCTCACTTGTATTACAGTCTCACGAATTCCATCATATTGACAACGATGTGTGAACAAAACAAACCGCATATACGGTAACACATGACAAAATAAGGATATAGTATTCACTTAAAAACAAAACAAAATATGTATCAAAGAAACACAAAAACAATCGTATTGTTTAATCGTTTGATATGAAGGTATAACGATAATATTAATATAATCGATCCGTACCCCTGTAATGAATTATTTTTAACACAAGCTTGCATTTGAGCATATAATTGTTTTATACACAAAGGTACTTTATATTTCATTATCATACAATTGAGGTAATCTTTTTTTTTAATTGTTCTGTCAAAAATATTTTACTGCCTCAATTATTATATAAGAATTTAGAATACTTTCTTCAGACAAAGTTATGGGGTATATAGTAATTACCATGACCGTCTGTCTATCCATTAGTCTTTTTATACAGTAAAACTGTGTTTAACTTATTAATGCAATTGCACCATTGCCTTGGGATGTGTCACAAACTAAAGTCAAGTCACTCTGTACAAAATGTATCAATCTGACATAACTGCACTGATTATATAAAATAAATGACCAAAAAATCATTGCCTCAATACCGATTTCAGCAAATAAAATTCATGTACCGGAATAAGTTCCTCTTATATCCCTAGTTTGGTATAGAAAGCTTTCAATTTGGACTCAGAAGACCCTTTTAGCTGATGTTGAAAAAGCCTGACATCCAATGAAACGTTTTTTATTTTCTATCTTTGTCATTTTATATTTCCATATAGCTAAATAATAATACTTATACGATCAAATATAGAACGTTATCTTATTTCAGTAAAACATCATATAAAAAGTTTTAATCGAATCACAATTAAAAAAAAAACATGTAAAAAAATAATATATATTTAAAAAAATTATAGAACCTAATTATGAATGATACAAAAACGATATTTCAGATCTTGCATTTCATATCCTTTAAGATTTATTTTGATAAAGAACTGCTTACAAGGAAGTTACTGCACAAAAAGAACCAAAAATTGATGTTTTAAGACCGTTATGTAATGTTCACTTCTCAGCTTACGACAGATATTTTCTTACTTTCGTAGCCAAAACATTAACAATCTCGAACTTTGTTCCCCTATTCCTACCTATTGAACAACACCGTGTGCCACATGTCAAGCAGAAAAGGTTACTCTTTAAAAGCACTTAGGATCACTTTCGGATTTTGGCGGTGCTTGTATTGCTCATTCTTTGGTTTTTTTATTTTGTTTTGAGGTGTACTGGCACATCTGATAAGAAGGGCATTAGATACGAGATAAAAAGAATATGATTTTATTTGTTTCGATCATTAATAAAATGAAATAATGAAATACATTTCGATTTTAGCAGCCAATGTGTTTCAGTTTTGTCAAAATCAACAAAGACACATGTGTGATGAAGTATTCACTTAAAAGTGAATAATTTGACCTAATTGAATCTGTATTCATATGATCTTCAGTTTAACCCATTTGCTAGAGATTGGTTGAACATGTCATAGTCGTGTTTATCCATTACAAGGAATATAATATCATCACTGAAAGTGAAACAAATGTGAACCATTTTGTTGACTGATTAAATTAACAAAAAATGCGCATTCTTCTACATGTTAAACCAATAATTAACTAACTATTGAACAAATAATATGAAGAAAAATCCAATTGCACGAGGTCGCGATATATTTATATTTTATATGTTTTTATTGGGATAAGTTACCATAGGCAGTCTTTGAAAGTTATCTCGATAGTTAGCTAGATTGCGTCTAGACTATTTTTCACATGAAATGCTGATATATTTTATCGAGTAAATGCATATTTCTTACTTATTGTAATTTGGTTGTACGTTAAACCATGTTTTAAATCAATTGTAGTCAAATCGTTGAGTACGAATTTGACAGCGTATGCCCTTTAAGGCAAATAAAAACAATCCACTTTCCGTTACAAAAAATATTCTCCTTGTTAATAAAGCTATACTAAAAACTAACGCACATAATCCATATCTTTTGTTAAATATGTATGATTTAACAGATATGTTCTTTAAATCTGAATGAGATAATTCAAATTCATCATGATGTGAGCGAATGCAGTTGAAAAGACTGTTCTTGAAATATATTGTTCTTGTAATGTCATTTTTTGAACGGCCTCTATGCAGACATACCCTTCTGTACGCCTGCATAAGAAAAGTACCAACAAGAAATGTGTAGACATCGATAGTTTGAATTGGAAATTTTTCTATGTCTTAAAAGCCAAAATATAAGTACAGCTGGCAGCATACGAATAAAAAGAGACGAAAACTCGGATATAACAGTTTCTGGTATTTTAGATAAATATTCTTGGGATAGCTTGTTTATTTTCAAAACAAAGTTGGAAGTAACACTTTTCGTTCAAAAATTGTTATAAAATATCATCACACCAGAATGAGCTGTGTAAGTATTGCTACCATTACAAATATTCGCATCAACTTTCATGCCAGCTGCTAAAACCGCTATGTTCTTTGGATTATCTGTATTATCTGCAGTAATTATGTAACGGCTTTGGATATCAGTCTCCTTATCTTGAGACTCTATCAATCCTAACAAATTGTCTAAAAATCAATATATTTATCATAGTACTCTATAAACATCATTTAAGTATGACACAACCAAAATCATGAAAGGAATCAAGATACGATTAGTATAGACATCTGGCACATATGTCATAAAATTATAAACAATGAATTACAAGGTCAAAAGGAGGAGAGGATATATGATGATCATTAAATAATACCATACAAAACACCGAAAAGTCCAGTAATAAATTTTATGCAAAGCATTGGCGTAAAATAATGTATAGGCAATGATCAAAGATATTTCTAGACTATAAGTGTTCAAATATGCGCCAATGTATGCATGATAAATTATGACACACCACATTGCTAAATTAAAATGAAATACATTTTTAAGTGAAAGATACAACCGTAATATTTCTTGTTGCATGTTTTTTAATAATCTTACGTTTTTCAATCTTGATGTTAAAGTTGTGTGTGCAGATGAAATATGACAAAAGATTGATGATACAGGCATTAATGATTCAACAGTTTCTGTCGGTTCAGGTATCAATTTAAAATTTCTATCATAGAATTTAAATTTATTGACTATTAGTTCGATTATGAAAAAAAAAAGCAAAAGTATGAAATGCATAAAGGATAAAGACCCCTCGTACGTATAAATGAAAAATATGATATCATTCTTGTTTTTACCAGTCCAACTTAAATATTTATCTTTCACAAAATAAAATAAAACGGTACGTACAATAAAAAAAAGCAATTGTAGTGACATAACTGCTTCCAACTATATAGAATTTTCTGAAGTAAGCTATTTTCAATAAATAATCGGACGAAGCTCTTTTGTTTAAAATAATCGAAGGACACCCTAAAAAGATATGTCTATTGGACTCGAGAGAATACAAATACAGATTATTAGGTTTAAGCAGCTGACTTGTCAATCCCCAAACTGCTATCGCTATGTAAATAGATAAAAAATAAACAGTACATCGGACAAGAATCCAGCCATTAAGGTACGTCTTGTCGTCTTCGCTTATATAACTATTTGTACCGAACAACTCCTTATCAATAGATAAGTTGTCTTGCAAGGGTGTAAGGTTTGAAAATTCAAAGCAGTTAGTTTTGAAATTAACAGCTGCAACACAAGTGAGTAATTGACTTAAATCCATTGGTGGCAGCGGATATGACTCATTTGCGTCGAAGAGCTGAAATACTAGCAGTCGGATTAATATCTCTGGATCCTCTATGAAATGATGAAGAGAAAATATTGTACTCCGCTTCCTGGCTGTTTCACTTCTATATGTGTTATAAGCTTTGTATGTTAACATAAAAGATTTATTTACGTTAATATTTTCAGTTTTGAAACTAAATTGAGCATGAACCACTGAAAGGTAATGTCAATTCCAAACCAAAAATCAAAAGCTCAATCATATCACAATTATTCAATTATGTGATTTAAAGGTTAAAATTATAACAGTAGTAAGCTGCTGTTAAAACGTCTGTAAATGATTAATCAAAAACAAATCCGCGTCTCAATTCAAAACCCTAAATACACATCAATAATCAGAAGAAAATAACAGAATATCAAAAACACAATAACTGCTACAAAAACACTAACATACATAGAAACGGACTATTTGATAACACGATAAAATTGAGAATGAAAAGGGGGAATATGTCCAAGAGACAACAACCCGACCATAGAGCAGACAACAGCCGAAGGCCATCAATGGGTCTTCAATGCAGCGAAAAACTCCCACACCCGGAGGCGTCCTTCAACTGGCCCATAAACAAATATGTATACTAGCTCAGTGATAATGGACGTCATACTAAACTATTTCTGACATGGTACAGCACATTTTAAAAGAACATTGTGTATTAAACCTGGTGATATTGTTACCCAAACCCCCCGCTTATATGACATTTAAACAAAATCCTCTAAATAGTTAACTTTACGTGATAGAAATACAGTACAAATAAACGAAAGAACACTCAGGACACCGAAATGCATTTATATAAATTATCTAAGGATACAATTCAACATGGAAACCTGAGAATTACAACGGAACACTTTCACTCACAGAGTACCACAATAGAATTATGAACTGTGCATCACACACATATATATATACCATTTTTACAAACGTTACAAATGCAAACGTTTAGATATTTATTAGAATGGAAATCATTTTGCTACAAAAATATTTGTATTTAATCTTAATAATTAAATCTATTTTGTATTTGGAAATAATAAGAATTTATATCTTTAATTTTATTTGTAAAAACATGTACGTGTACAGAGGAAGTTTTAAACAAAACAGCTTTCTATCTTGTTTCAATTTGTAGGATCCAATTATCTTTTGTTTCATGGTATTTAAAACACCTTCGTCTATGTTAGACAGGTGAACACATCCAACTTCTGCATTATCGATACTTATTGAACAGACACGTTAAAACTGTACATTTGGGTACACGTTGGAATATGCAAGTCCATATAGTGCCCCTTGTTACCTTACTTTATACTGTAGAGTTACTTTAAGATTATGTCCGTTTTGAATGTGCCTAATTATTTGTAGTTTACAGACAAACATGTGTCCGCATTTCTGACATAATGTCCATTCGCTAATATATCATGCTTTGAATTAACATGCAACATGGAGCAACATAAGCATTAGTACACATCGGCAATGACATACATTATATGTACTACTATTATCGATTGTTTAGTGATTTTGTTTTATCAAATATTCAAAGATGATTTAAAATATTTTTGCTAAAAGCTGGTGTCAAAAGCTTAGGTAAGCCAATGCAGGACTAATCTTTCCATCTCATTTTTAGTACATTTTATGTATATTTCAATGAATATGTTTTTAATTTGATAGATGCTTTTGTGCTTTTTTGTAAAAAAAAATATTAAAAAATTGTAACACAGTGATGGCTGCTGTACCCATATTTTGACTATTTTATTTATTATGTCTGTTTTGTTCACGCATCGTTGTAAATATAACGGAATTTGACGAGACTGTCATACAAGTGAGAGCACTATAAATCCAGGATCAATTCACCATTTTCTTCATTTGAAAATGCCTATACCAAGTCAGGAATATAACAGTTGTCTATTCGTTTTTGATGTGTTGTCATTTGATTTTGCCATGTGATGATTTTCCTCGGAGTTCAGTATTTTTGTGATTTTACGTTTTTTCATATGTTTGTAATTTTGTTAATGAATATGGGTAAATAGTTGCAAAACAGATACCATACATGTGATTTCTTGTAAACAAATAATTACATGTGTAACATCCGTTTGCATGAATTCTCTTCTGGGATCTTTTTTTTAGGGAAGTGAGGATAAAGCAGCTAGAGATATTTTGCCAAGTAATCAAACCAAATGTTCTTAGTGTGAACAAAAATAAGTACTCAGAAGTAGAATGATTTGTTAAATTTAAAACGTTATACTATAAAAAAAAGTCTTATCAACACCGAAGTCACCAAACAGCAACATTTTGTACACAAATTAGACAATAACACAGAACAACCTGTCTCCCAGACTATGCTAAAAATAGTTTTTCGTAGACAGCATGCGAACAAAAAACACAGGGATAAACAGTCGAAGACTTTGTTTTAATAAATTTGCTCAATTAATTCAAATGTTTTATTTTTATTATTTTTAGATGATCCGCAGGGACAATCAACACGTAGTTCAATTACAAAGCTTTGAAATAAAAGTTACCCCTTTTCATCTTTAAGAGTCTGTTGTAGACGAAACATGCGTCTGGCGAAAATACAAAATTTAAATTCTAGTTTCTACATGATCTATGAAGATTTTATCTAAAAATAGATTCGATGTCACTGCTGGTGAGGTTTTTATTCCTTGATGGTACTACCAGTCCATAAGTCAGCACATTAGTGTTGACATGAATTATAAT
Source organism: Mytilus galloprovincialis (assembly GCF_965363235.1). Taxonomy (NCBI): domain Eukaryota; kingdom Metazoa; phylum Mollusca; class Bivalvia; order Mytilida; family Mytilidae; genus Mytilus; species Mytilus galloprovincialis. The sequence continues at coordinate 7,080,916 of NC_134846.1, read as the reverse complement.
TGATATTGTCATAATTATAAATTATTTGTTAACAAAACTATGAAATTTTGAAATACTACGGCTTTTCTCCTCATCAGGGATAGATTGGCCTAGCCTTATGTGGCAAAATTTTTAGGCATTTTGGTCCTCAATGCTCTTCAACTTTGTACTTTAATTTCCCATTTTTTTATAATCGAGCGTCACTGATGAGTCTTTTGTAGGTGAAACACGCGTCTAGCGCAAATACAAAATTCTAATCCTTGTACCTATGATGAGTTTATTTACAACATTACAAACATGAAAAAAAATCCCACCAGAAAATAAAAAGGTCATTGAAAAAAGGGATATCAGTATTTTACAAAAAAAAAATAGAGTGCGACCAATGAATAATTAAATATTTATATCATCTGCATACAAACAGTTGAATATGGTACAACAGATAACTCTACGATGATAAATACCAATAATGGACCTCTTTGTATTCCTTATAAGGTTTTATTTAGGTCCATTTATACCTCTCATTTCCTCTTATATCCTTTTTAGGACAATTAAGACATCTGTTGGTACTTTCAGTTGCATTAACATACAAAACGAAATGCCAACGCTCATAGAGATTTTGTACAGAAGACGGCAGAATCGTCACATGGTTGTTTACTTATTTTCTTATATTTTTTTTGAACATTTTCATTTTTAATAATATGCCCTCAATTTTTATTTTGTACCCACTGTGGTGTGTTTGACACGGTAACAAAGATAAATCTAATGGAGTCAGATTAATATTTCTGATAAGATAGCATAGCCATACATATTAAGCTTCTTAAGATCAAAGATATGAACTCTTCTTATCAAATTAGGAAAACGTTGGTTAAATTATAACATTCTATCACAAAGTATAAGTGCCATCCCATGATTGAAAGGAAACAGAAAAAACTGGAGGAAAGAAGAATTTCGTCTAAAACATATTGGGGAAAACAACAAAGCCTGCCTTGTACGTCATAAAAGGAAGATGGTATCTTGTGTTGACTTGATTGAATAAAACATCGATATCAAGAAAAAAGGATGGAAGATACAAAAAATGATAACCTAACTCATTAGTCGAAAACGAAATGATATAACCATGAAAGAAAAAACAACCAACATTACCCAGCAAGTGAAATGCTTTAAAAAACACAAATAAAAAATATCATAAGAATACAAAAAGCCCCTTAAAATTATTGAAAATCACAATTACAGTACAATAATGACAGACAGTAAGGTGTTATTTAGGTTTACTAAAATCGAAGGAAAAGTTTTTAAGTTAAAACAACATACATTTGATTCAAACATTTCTAGAATGAGCATATTAAGTAGTAGTACCTTGAGTTTTCTTGCTCATCCTGAACTAAACACACAAACAACACTTTTCTTTCACTGAGTACTGTAAATGACCTGAAATAAATGGTAATTTTCTTGTATACAATTATTTGTATATGAACTGGAAATAGTTTAGTTAAATTCCTCATAGAATTTAATATTTTCGCAGAAAAAAAAGTTTTTAAAAAATAAATTGCTTCCAAATGTTTGTTGTAAGTCATTGAATGATATAATTTATGATAAAAATATAATTGCAGGACTTTATTATGTTCTTCATACGTTTTGTAATTTGAACTTTGCTTACAGAATGTTTATATGCAATCTAATTAAGTTGTTTTTATATAGTCATATAGATTATAACATAATGTTGACTGCTGCGTTCCAATTTTAGACATATTTGCCTAAGCTATCTGTTTGTTTTACTCACACATTGATTTTAATATAAGGTAACTCTATGCGACTGTCATACAATGGAGAGGTTAAGCTAGTTATAAAACCATGTAAAATCCAACATTTTCTACATTAGCAAATGTCTGTACCAAGTCTGAAATATGACAGTTTTTTTCAATTCGTAATATGTTCTTGAAATCAAATTTATCTGCATTGAATTCTTAAATTCATGGTTAATTGTGACTAACGGAATTGTGGTGTAAACCACGAAAAGTAATAATCACTCCACAATAACTTCACTATATGGATTAGATTATCTTTTATCTAAATCTCACAATCTCACAATTATTTACTATCGACGCTCAATTCTCTAGAATACTGATGTATTAATCCGGATTACAAGCGTGATATGTTTATTTTCTGTATAAACAAACAGAGACTCAAGAGATAAAAGGAACATTCAAATTTATAAATCGATTATAAACAGACAACGCCGAGGCATCGTGTTCTGTAATTGTCTATTTTTAATTTTGCACCTACATGACCTATTTATTTTGCATTGAACTATTATTTATTTATTACTTTATCCAATAATGCCGAAAATGCCTTTGTTAAATGATAGATTAAACCAGAAGAAATTGAAATTTAGATTTTTTAAGATTATATGGTTTCCCTTTGTATAGGTAAAAAATTAAAGGTAGAAAATGATGTCTACACTTAATTTACTGTTTAGTGATTTTTACATTTTTAGATTATACATTGAACAGACAATATGGAAAATAAAATAGATTTTTATGTGTTATGTAATTTATACGCAGATTGTAAGCATTTAGATATTGTAAGTTGAATTATGAATATTACGAACTATTCTAATATTTTAAATCTAATTGTTATCATAATTTATTAACCAACTAAGTGCATTATTGCCAAAAGTGACTATTTATTAAAAATTACATGTTTTCTGTAATGGCCCTGTTTTTTTTCTGTAATGGCCCTGTTTTTTCTGTAATGGCTCGTTTTTCTGTAATGACCCTGTTTTTCTGTAATTGCACTGTTTTTCTGTAATGGCCCTGTATTAATGCCGGGTTTGTCTGTATTAAGCCCTGTTAGGGTTTTTAATAAAGTTAATAAAACTAAGTTGTAAAGAGTATAATACCTCTTTGTATTTTATTTAATTTAGTAACCAGCAACAAACATTAAAGAACCATATAAAGGGATCACTGTTCATCCTGCTTTTATTAATTAACACACATCTCTTTCAACTTAATATCTTGGATATTTGGTATATTTAAAGCCTTATAATGGTGAAGTACAAATTATTTTGTGCAAACTTAACTGTCATTAAAAGAGTAAGACAGTACATCGAGTTAGCAGCAACACATACACTTTTGTTCAGTTGGTTAATAAATTTATTAAGAAATGGGTGTTTTTATAATGGCCTTGTTATATGTCCTCGGTCAGTAATAATGGCCTTGGATGTCTGTAATAGCCCTCGGCGTTGCCTCGGCCATTACAGACTTCCTCGACCATTATTACAGACCTTGGACATATAACAGGGCCATTATAAAAACACCCATTCATTAATACTACAGTAATGATGAGTGAAAAGCGTGTAAAATGCCAATTATATGAACCAAAAATATATAGTTTAGAAATTATTAAAAAATCAATACCGTTTAGTGTAAACAGTAGCTGCATAAGAAAGTATTCATTTACAAGTTATATTAAGTTATGAAGTATCTAGTTTTTTTTATTTTAAGTTAAGACAAAAAACCAAATCAGACAATTTAAAAGATTATAACTATAGATATTAAAATAGGAATACATGGTAAATTGCCAATGAGATAATTCTCCATAAATGTTTTACAATTCAAACGAAACAAAATTTAAATATTTATAAGCAAAGCAATTAAAAACCAATTGTTCAGGGGACAATTGTGGGTCTTTCCACCAAAAACCCTGTATTTTACTATGAAAGTAGTAAAGTTAGGTTTAAAATGTCATTATAATCGTCAAATAATAGCTTATTGTACGCTGATTCCAAAGATATATGGTATCTATACAATATTTTCTAAATAAGAATTATAATTTGTTACTTCCGGTTTGAAAAATGTTACTTCCGATACTATTTGAATATTTACTTGACACTGATTAAAAAAATATCTAGTTCAATGTACTGTTATAATAATAAAAAACAAAAAAAGCTACTTCCGGTTTACAAATGGTCACTTCCGGTTGCATTTTAAATGGTTTGAAACCTATTGCAAAAAGTCTCATGGCTGTATCATGTATACATATGAGGTAAAAGCAAAAGTTAAAATCTAGAACATAAAATTAAGCTATGACCTTGAGATCAATTTCAAGGTCATCAACCAAGGACCTCAAATCAAAAGACCATAGGTCTTAATTATATTTGGTTAACAAGTAATATCACCATACGCGTATTTTTAAATACAAAATTGGGGAAAACTTCCTTTGACGTTCAACTTACCCTTGCAATCAAAATTTACGTATTACGACATGTCGAAACTATCAATTTAGTAAAAATAATTTGTCGATATCTTATCCGGTTTTTGGAAATAAGCCAAATTCAAAATGTAGAATATGAACTAGACCTGTGACCTTGACCTAGTTTTCATTTTTTTGGACAACGAACCTCAAATCAAAATATCCTAAGTCTCTATCACTTATTGTTTACAAGATAGAAATGCATATCACTTATATCAAATGCATAATGAGAAATAACTCTCATATGGAGTGTTCATATCACTTCGGTCAAAATAGGACAAATCATGCGAAGTATACAACGAACAATTTTATAGAATAAATTTGTCGCTTTATTCTATGCTTTATTCTACGCTTTATTCTACGGTTACGGGGGAGATGCAGTCACAAGGAAAGCAGTGTTCATGGAGATAACACTTACAAAGAAAATAATTTGGTTACGCAGGATAAATTTCAAAGGCGCTAAAACTGTTCGATATCATATACCAAATATCAAAGCGACATATTGCGAAACAGATATTTATCGCAAGAATGAAATTATGCGGAAAAAAAAAGAAAAAAAAAAGATTCGAAACAAATACAATAGGTTTTTCCACAGAAAAGTTGAAAGACCTAATAAACAAACGGAAACCACAGAACTGTGACTTGGGACAGGCACATACAAAAAAAAACGGCTAGATTAATTAAGTTGCTGGCGCAAACACTCCGCCTGACAGTGGATTAGCAGTAAAACACTTTATAACAAACTATAAAAATCATATAAAAACTATGCCGCTAAGACCAAAGTCATTAATCGTCAGAAAAAAAAACCATGACCTTGCGCAATACCAAGACACAGCATCTACAAACTTAGTTAATCATTAAAACACCAAAATAAAATATTTAAGAAGATGCCTTTTTTTAAACCTGGTAATTTTAAGTCCGTAAAATTTCATATTGAAAATTGCCATGCACCCTTTTCAATAATTATAAATCTTGATCAGTTGTTTGTGTTTTTAAAATTAAGGTTATCGTTATGAAATGCTGTCATCGAAAAAACGAAAGAAAATCGTTGAAAACTAGAAATAATATAATGTAGTACAATTTTTTAACTCTTAAAAAAGTACCTATCTATGAATTGTAAAGGAATTACATTCTTTCGCCTGTACCAAGTCTTGAGCTTCTTTCCTTTGTTACTTTTGTATTTTTTTTTAATTTAAATTCATTTACATGTTTCTGAGTTTAGTATGATGTCCATTTTCATTGAACTAGTGCACATTTTTGTTTAGGAGCAAGCTGAGGCTACCCTCCGAGTGCTTGATTTTCTCGTTGTGTTGAAGGTGGCTTCGATCTGCCTTCTGGTCTTTGTTCGTGTTATGTCGTTGACACATTCTTCGTTTTCATTCTTAATTTTAAATGTTATTTTCAGGTGGCCTAATGTTTTTTTTTATCAGGGATGATTGTCAGAATAAAATTGTGTAGTTTTTCACAGTGAGATGTCTACTATATCTTAACTTGATTGCGAAACAAACTTTGTCAAAAAGTAACGAATGAATGTTATAACATTCACATATAATCTAATTTTGGATGTAAAGCCTCTTCTGATTGGCTGACGTTGTTTTGTTTATCAGCTCATAGCCATAATTTTGTCATGTGACCGTGACGTCATCAACGTTTTTTTCATGGTTTACTCCAGTTTATTTAGCGTGCACCACATTTTTTATATTATTTCTTCATAGGCACAACAAATATTACAGTCATTCATTAAACAGAAAAAAACATACTTACGTTTTTTAATTTTGTTTCTTTCTTATTGTATAAAAGCGGTTTGTAGAAGTAAAATTAAATTCTGAAAGAAAAAGTCAAAAGTAAATGTTTAGAAGCTTATTTGAAAACAATAATAAAAAATACAGGTCGCCGATGAGTTTAAAAAGATATTTCAATTTTAATGCAAACAAATGGCATTTTTGCACCACCGGGATATAATTTGGAGCTCTTCAATGATGTGAACATATTAAAAGTCATCTGGGGCCAAACAGAATCGATTTTTTTTGGTTGATTTTTGTATCATATCATAAAGTAATAACTAATAGTGTAATAAATTAAATTTATAATGAAAAAACAAATGATTATTTTTTTTTGCTGAAATTTTTGTACCCGCGAGTCTCTTTTGATGTTGCCCAGTCTTGAGTTCCAACATAGATTGAAAAATATATCAAAAATATTTGTTGTTGTTCTTTTTCTTCTGTTAAAAAAGTAAAATCACAAACATATCAATCTTAAATAAAAATTAATAAACGGTTAGAAGCCATAACAATGTCGGAAAATCTTATCTATATATAAAGCAAGACAAGACAATGCTCAGTGTAATGTTGTAAGGGAAATATGTAATATATAAATTGCAGCAATTACATTATTCAATGTAGATTTTTACTTAAAAAAAAATTTACTTACAAATTTCTTCACTATATGTCGAAAAGAGGTATTAAATGGCTAGGTGCTAGTAAGAAACTTATCAATAATTGTTCAAATTATATCTATAGTTCTATTATTAGCAAGTTTTTGGTTTTTAAAATGGTTTAACCTGTGTATATGCAACCAAATAGATCTTATATTTAATAATCGTTTAAAAAATAATGGTAACATGCCATATTTGTTATTCTATTGATTGACTGTTGAATATAAACACATTTTTCTATGTAAATGATTTAAAGACCCCCCCCCCTTTTTACAAAAACAATATAAAAAAATATCACAAAACTGACAATTGTATTGGTTTTTTTTCAGAGTCAAAATATAGAGAAAAAGATATAATCTACCATTTGGCAAATCATCTCGTTTTGAGATCAAGTTTTACCTACAAAAAGAAAATGTCTGGATTCTAGTATTCGAACAATGGGCCATTAACATGGAAAATGGAAACTAACAACCATAAATCACCGTACGGCCTTCAACAATGAGCAAAGTCCATACCGCTTAGTCAGCTATAAAAAGGTCAAATGAGAAATCTGCATATTAACATATTAAAATTATTCAGCATCTCTTTTCACCGTCTTCAAACATATAAAACACATCATCACTTGCAGTTCACTACTCGACTTCATAATTATCCTCTGTTTATGAACCGGTTGGAATGCACTATATTCGAACTAATCTCTTATCAAACCCTTGTCATAACTCTATTCCCTATTATTTTATAATAGTCACAAAACACTCCCGTTAGTTATGGATACAAAGTCTGCAGTACAGATTCGTTGTAATACTAATGGATAGATATTAGAAGAAGTGAAATGAGTGGCTATGGCTCCATCCAAGTCACAATTTGTAAAAGTTAAGCATAAGAGATCAAAGTACGGTCTTCAACACGAAGCCGTGACTCACACTAACAGTAAGCTATTAAGTGACACAAAAATGGCTATTGTAAAACCATTTAAACGGGAAAAATCAACGTTCTAATCTATATGTATACGTAATGTTGGGCCCGTTATAGCTTGTTGTTCGGTGTGAGCCAAGGCTCCGCGTTGAAGGTCGTACATTAACCTATAATGGTTTACTTTAATTTATAAATTGTTATTTGGATGGAGCGTTGTCTCATTGGCACTCACACCACATCTTCCTATATCTATCTATATATATATATATATATATATATATATATATATATATATATATATATATATATATATATATATATATATATATATATATATATATATATATATATATATATATGTACGTCTGAGTCAGTGACAACTCTACAACAGATGTATCCATCGGATCGCCATCAATGATGGTGATACATGGCTGTGTACATAATGTATATACAACTCGTCTAAACATCAACCCAACAATGTTAGATCTGTAAATTTGCTTTCGGTATATATATACTAGAACACACCCGTGATATCGCGGGTCCGTGACTGAATTAAAGTATATAACTATGCGTAAGCCTTATTTTGGTATTGGTATTGTCATCTAATAAAGTCATGCCGATTATAAGATACACAGTTTTCTCTGCTTTCAAATCTTTCTGTTTGAACCCGTCGACCTGGAACTTATCAATTATTGGTTATATTAATTATTTGGAAAACAAAAGGGCCTGGAATGGAGTATTTAATCAACAGCATTGTCCTATATAAGTTATAAATAAAGTTGAATTCTATGATTCGCTGTTTAACGTCATGCCCGCTAACAAATACATGATTGAATTTAGTAGTGTCAGCCCTGTGATTATGACCCGTGTATATAGCAAAATCCTAAATACACCGTTTGGTGGTGCGCCTGTCAGATGCGGAACGTACAGATAAGGTAATAGGTAACAGGTGAATATACTATTGATATCGGTATCGGATTCGACCCGGAACTTGCTAATTATTGACAATATTAATTATGTGGAAAGCAAAAGGGTCTGGAGTGGTGTAATTTTTAATCTACACCATTGTCCCATATTAACTATATTTAAAGTTGAATTCTTTGATTTATCGTTTTTACCCGATGACGGCTGACAAATTGGACCTCGTAATTTTAGTATTATAGATAAAAAAAAAACGAGAAACGAAAAACACTTATGACCTTCATCAACAAACGACTTCTACTAAACATCAGATTCCTAACGTAGGAGCAACAAAAGCAACGGGTTTGAACGTTTTAATAGGTACCAACTTTCACTTTTATTTGAACTAATTGTGTAACATCACACCATAGAACGACACACTATACAATATCAATTGAAATGACTTAATTAACTCAATCAAAAGACTTATTAACACAAGTGAACATACACTGAACGAATAAATTTGATCTATGATACAATATAAATACAAAATCAATAAAAAAAGGATGAAACCATAAAGGTAACAGTAGTAAACCGCTTTCATATATTAAACAGTTTCAATGAAAATAAATAACCATGAGCAAAACAGCCGCCAAATATAAAATATACACAGGTAAATGAAAATAATAGTGTTGTAAGGTTTACCGTTAAAATAGAGAAAGGACATTTTATAGCCGTTGGAATAAACTAAAACCAAGGGAAAACTTCAAGATGAAAACAACGGAAGAACAGAAACACTGACGCGCAAATCAACATACATATTATATCTATTTGATAACAAACGAGTTGATCAAAAACGCATCAACAATCTGCACAAAACACAATCTTCTATTATTACAAATATAGAAATTTCACTTGTCATTTTATATACCCTCCCTGAAACTATCGCTGCCAAAATGTGCAATCCATAAGAAAGTTTTGAAGGTGTTTACCCTCAGAAATGTTTAATACAAACCTTTCGTTTGCTAGTATGTATCGTCCCAAACGCTGGTCATAGTAAACTGGAGATCCTGGCATCGTTAAAATGCACATCTGAGGGAGTGGTTACCCAAAAACCAGAACTTTTGAAGTTTTCAGGTTACTGTATGACTCAGGTGAGAGCATAAAATGCGTAAAGAATCAGTTAAGTAAATCAAAACTGAAAACTTTATATACATGGAGTAAATCTGTTCTTTTATGTATCCAATAGCGTATTAATAACCTATAATGTAGAATGAGCTCACGGGTTTTTAGTATGGAACACCAAAACCGTCTTGTTATGACCATTTTAATTAGATGATGTGCATTTACTTTTATATGATGTGCATTTACTTTTATATGATGTACATGTTCTTTTATATGATGTGCATTTACTTTTATAGCATGTGCACTTGTCTTTATATGATGTGCACTTGTCATATGATGTGCACTTGTCATTATATGATGTGCAAAAACCGTTATATAACGTGCAAATATCCTTATATAATTAACACATATCATTATATAATGTGCAAACCTCATTGTATTATGTACAAATATCATTATATGATGAGCAAGCATACTTATATAATGTGCATATATCTCTTTATGATGTAAAAATATCTGACGAGTTAAGCCTTTTTCAACTGATTTTTATAGTTCGTTCTTATGTTGTACTGTTATACCACTGTCCCAGGTTAGGGGAGGGTTGGGATCCCGCTAACATGTTCAACCCCGCCACATTATGTATGTATGTGCCTGTCCCAAGTCAGGAGCCTGTAATTCAGTGGTTGTCGTTTGTTTATGTGTTACATATTTGTTTTTCGTTCATTTCTTTTACATAAATAAGGCCGTTAGTTTTCTCGTTTGAATTGTTTTACGTTGTCTCATCGGGGCCTTTTATAGCTGACTATGCGGTATGGGCTTTGCTCATTGTTGAAGGCCGTACAGTGACCTAAAGTTGTTGTCTGTGTCATTTTGGTCTTTTTTGGATAGTTGTCTCATTGGCAATCATACCACATCTTCTTTTTTTTTTATATATTACATGATATGCAAACATTCTTATATGATGTGCAAATATACTTATTTGATGTGCAAATGTACTTTTATCTTACCTCCCATACATTTCTAGGAATTCGATTGGTTAAAAGCGTCCGCGTGGAGACCGTGTATATTCCATATTAGGTTATTAATTAAAGATTAAAATAATTTAAGAAATATTGTGTGGAATAAAACAGGCCGCATATGGTAACCGTTTTGCTCATTGTTGAAGGTTGTACGGTTACCTATAGATGCTAATACCAAAGTTGTTTTACAGCTGAGTTGTCTCATAGGCAATCATTCTGCAACCCCCAATACTAAATAATTCAGGAAATTTTATGTGGAATCAAATCGGCCGCAGGGGGAAAACAGTAAACGAAGCCTGGCAAGACGAGATAAACCGCCGGCATTTTTAATATTAGCAAATAGGTGTTCTTCTGGTAACAGAAGTAACAAAAGTTCCTCTAAGGAAAATTAGAATGAACGAGGAGCAGGACCCCACACTGACGCTAGGCCATAACTTGAATAACGCTTCCTCGGTACTCGGAGGATAAAATTCAAAACTGGTAACAGTGATGAACCGGCCGCTCTGGTAAACAAGAGAAATCCGTTTATAAAAAACACAACTTCCCTGTGGTACCACAGTAGAATATTTTAGCATATGGTCTAACGTAGAATTATAGGGTCATGACCCCCCTGTCATCTTACACTCTCATCCCCAACGAAACGAGTTAACTACACCGTACTGAAACATAATTTATAGACGCATCAATTAGGAAATACTCGACGGTTCGAACTTGCAAACAACTCTAAAGCTCCCTGAACATTATTTAAGAAAACATCATTACCTTCATCTGACAAGTGCACTCCGTCAAGCCTGAAATAAACCTCTATCTTGAGCTTTTATATTTGGATGGCAAATTACAAGGCCATGATTTAATTCTTCTTAATATATTGAACAATTGCATTAACTCGTTTACGAGTCGAATTGATAGCCACCTGATTGTCTGACAAGTGCCAGTATCTACGAGGAAAACTTTCACTCCACACCAAGGAGAGATTTTAACACATGTAATCGCATAATGTCCAACATATGCTCAATAAGCTTTTTTCCTTTGATTTAACCCAAAACTTAGAACCCAAATGGATAATCAAAATTTATGGAGGTCGATAACATCTCCATTTCTGATTGCCCAATATACAAAAGATGATCCCATGGCCAAAACTTGACGGGATTTTACAATGACAAAATTCTTACTGTTCTGTTTAAACCTTACAAAACATATCAGAATACAGCTTCGAAGATCTTCGTATCTATAAATCTATCAAATACGAATGTAACTAGTGTATGCATCAGAAAACAAAACGTCCCGTCCCCACTTCTTAATTTCTGAATCCGAAGCCCCGATTCTGCTATACTGGGATACTCCGCCTATTCTAAACAATTGTGAATGAATGTGGTCTTTAACGCCACAAATAAAGGGGGTTTCTTAATTATAGAAATAAACTGAAAACGAGTCAATGGAGACCAATTAAAATGTTAAAACAAGGGTTTGTCAGAATCAGGGTACCTTATTCCCCAAAAGGCACGCAACAGCTCACAGGACAAAGATTTGCTTCCCTTTGAGGAATAACCAAAGTCGTTGAAGTACCTCTCTGGTCAGCTTTCGAACTGCAAACATTCAGTTTGACATTCAGAATTGACATTCCACGTAACCACGCACAAAACCTACAATTCCTGATCAATGACGTCCTAGGAAGATGATGGAAAGCGCTCTTTTTTTAGTCGGTACTAAAAACAATTTTGAACAAGCTTCCCGTTCAAACGTTAGAAATTTGAGAAGTGACGTCACAATACGGTAACGTCACGTGACAGACACGGTCAAAGTTCAGAATGCAAAGACAAAAGGTGGGACTCGAAAATAAATGCGGTATTTTAACTTTTATTTAACCTGTATTATCAGTAAACCGATAAACATTAGTATGAGGCGGGGCTTAAATCAATACACGGTTAGTAGTGGAGTTACGACTTCTGCACTATTTGATTATTTCAATGTGTTGAAAGTTCTTTTAAATATAGTTATATCAAGGTTGTTGATATGAAATTGTTATTATTGACATTATTTTTAGTGCAGACCAATGGAAGTAGCCGGGTTCTTAAAAATGAACATTTGAATACTTTAAAATAAAATAAGAAGATGTGATATGATTGCAAATGAGACTACTCTAGTCCTAATTCAACTGATAAAAATATATAGTCGGTAAGATAAATTCGTTACAGTGTGCTAGTGACCTAATACGATATAAACGGGGTCGCTCTTCCCATATGGAATTTACTGACCCTTTATATATCGGATTAGGTCACTAACACACTATGCAACTATTAGTAAACTATGATGTACAAATATCCTTATATATGATGTGCAAATGTACTGTTCGTCTTGTATGATTTTTAATTTTAGTTTAGATTTTCAATTTTTAAACTAGGCTAAAAAAGAAACGTTACATTCTTGTAAGATCATTTATATTTTATAACAAAAAAATGATAACAAATAATTAATTGAATTGTTGGCTGACATGATGTTAAAGGGGAACAATAACAAGTTTTCTTTATCTAAATCAATATTGCACTTTGTAGGGCAATTTTAATAGGACAGTACAGAATTCAGGTTAACATGTCAATACATTATACCACCTGACATCTCCGTCGCATAGAATCAATAAGACGTTGAAAAAAGTATTGGTGATGTTGTTTTAACTCCATGAAAAGTGCTGTTCGGTGCTGGGCAAGCGTTTCCGAAAGATTTTAGCTATTTTTGCTACGTCGTCCAAGTTGGTCTCAAAGATGTTCAATTGGCGATGTATCTTGAGACATTGCTGGTCATGGCAACACACAATTTTGGTTATTCTCATGAAAGGTCATCGAAATGTGTGCCTCGTGTTGTCAGGCTGGAAAACATGGTTAATACGATGTCTTATGAGTAACGGGAGAACAACATGAGCCAGAATTTCGTCCCTATACCTTGTTGTATGAAGGTTACCAACGATGATTTTGAGCTCTGTACGCTTATGGTAGGTAATTCCACCCAATACCATAATTCCACCAGCACCAAACAGATCTGTTTCCTATATGTTTAGTAGTAGTAGTAGGGGAATTGGGGGTTTGGGCCACTTTTTCTAATGTTAAACCTAAGGGAGAGGATACCCATGAGGATATCCAGTGAGGATACCCTCTGACGTCATCATTAAGTATTATGACATTAATTAATTAAATTAATTATTTTCTTTGGAGGATAAACTCATTATACAGTGTTACTTATCACGTTTGTGTTAATTATGCATTAGTATATGATTTTTATTTTAATTTTAATTTGATATATGAAAATCCCCAGTCTATTAATAGATATACTGGTAAACCCATCTAAGATTGTATCAAATATATATTTGTTTGTTTATCTATTCACCTACGGCTGTGAAGAATAAGACGTACACGTTATCATATAAATAATATAATCACTAAATCAATATTGAAACGTTTTAACTTGTCGTTATTGTACGTAGTAACCTTTAACATGTTTAGACGTGTCAATAATACGATTTTGATTAGTCTCCATGTTGAAAATATAATTGTAAACATGATCGCGTGGGTCTTTTTAATATAAGTAAATCGTTATATTAATGGAACAAAGTAGTATTTTACATCTAACTATATCGGGTGAAATTTTGAAAGGTATTTAATCTCGAATTTTATAATATAATTGTTCAATCAATATCGATAGCGTGTTTTAACTTTCAATAGGTTTTATTGATAAACGATGTACCGGTGTTTATCATTGTTAGTGTTTGTGTATGTTTGTGTGTGTGTGTGTGTGTGTGTGTGTATCTGTATGTATCGATTCAAGGTTTAATCCATACAAATATGAGCAAGGAATTATCCAATATGATTCTCCTTTTGTGTGATTGTATTCCTAATTTTTTTTTTTTTTTTTTTTTTTTTAAGTTTCTACTTCTCGGTACCACACCAGTAATGATAACACCAATAATTATTTGTACTATATTTAATATCCCCGTCAATTCAGACAGACATGGGTCTGGAAGCCATCCACATGTTGTCTTTACAATATATATAAAGAATAAAATTATGTATTATAACAATTTTATACATCGAGATAAAAGGATTAGAGAATCGTCTACCATGCACTCAACAGTATATCTAACCTCACGAAAGGGCCAACAGTAAGCTATCTTTCGTGCAGGTGTGTAATCTGTCGTGACTTTAAGTTAGTCTTTCCGGGGTAGTTAACTCTCTCAACTATCAGATAAATCGCGAGCTTTAATCCAAGAGTTGAATTTCTTTGGCCAGTGTAACCATTTCACATAATATTGTTTGTTGGGTCCTTTGCCTTTCGTTTTGAGGATTGTTTCAACTTTCCACATATCGTCTTCCCGAACATCCACTTTCTACACTTCTGATTGGTAGAAGGTTCCTGAAATTTCTTCGTCTTAAAAATCAATAAGTCGATAAACTGGAAGCCCACCACGTAATATTCTTTGAGATATTTTAAATATCTCTCCGCTCCATTTCTCATCGTATTCCCTGATAAAAGAATTTCTTAGGTATGTAATCCAAACTTTATCACCGATTTTGAAACGGAAAGGTTTTCGTGCTTTCTCTTTCTTAGGTTGTAATCTTTTCGGCCAATACATTTTCCACCACAGGTTGGTCTCTTTAGATATGTTGACTTTATCTGGTGCCATGCCAATCGTTCTATTGAAGGTCTTATTGCTGTTAGCAAAATTCTGTACGTTATCCACATAGTCATATAACTGCTTACTGGTGATAAATCTCATGATTTTTGATTTAATAGTTTTGATAACTCTTTCAACGTAATTAGCTTTGATTTCTGTATTTTGTGCAAATAGATGTTGGATATTTCTCTGTTTTAGGAGAGATTCTACTAATCTTGATCTGAATTCTTGTCCTTTATCTGTTCTTATTCTGTTTGGTGATCGTCCTTCTGATAAAACATGTTTCAAAGCATTTGCCACGGATTCGCCTTTCTTATTCTTTAGAGGTGTTAGCCATACATATTTGGAGCATATGTCAATCACCACCAATATGAAATTATATCCACTGTTAAATTTCGAAAATTTAGACATTTCCACCAAATCGACATCCCATTGGTCGTCTATTCCAATAACGATAACTCAATAACGCTTAAACGACTTTTTTAATGGTCTTTGTAAACTGTATGGTTCCTGTCGTTGTAGCCATTTTCGTATTTAATTTACTGAGAACGAATTTCCCATCTGTTCGAACAAATCTGTAAAGTTTATCAGGCCCTGCAAAACTCGCTTGGTTAGCTGGATTGTAATAAATATTTCTCAAGTACTTTTCCCAAGAGGCCATCTTTACACATGGAATGATAACTATAGAATGACAAACAGAGTACAACGTTCTCATATTTATATAGTTGAGCTTTCATCGTTTTCATCGTCTTCATCCTCTTCTTCATCGCCATCAATGCTATTTTCACTTTCAGAACCATCAATATTTGTTTCGTTATCAATAGCTTCATCTAGAAAACTTTCCAACATAGGTTTGTATTTCCTGATGGCTACTTTAATGGCTTTCTCGTGGTCCATGCCATCGTTCACTAATTCTGTAATCATTTTCATGACGTTGCCATGCAGTTTACCATTTTGTAACTGTAGTAAATACTCAATTAAACTACTATATCTGGACATAAACTGATCCATATCCTCGTCTTTTAGTTGCGATTAGCCTTACTCATGGCGTGGTCTTCTTTCATGTCACCATCCATGTATTTATCAATTTTTTCTTCCCATATATCTGCATTTGCCTCTCTGGCAAATTCAGCTAATTTTATAAAAGCCATATCTTCTCCACCGTCTTTGTCAATTTCGTTTGCACGAGGCTTCTTTGAGGGTATGTCTTCATCCTCAAATTCCCTTTTTCTTTTTAAATCATTTTTTTCCGGGCACCACTTATTTATATGTCTAGCTAAATCAGGAACGCTTTCAAAGACTACACCGCAATCATCACATGAAGGCATGATTTCTTTCTCGTCCGGTAAATACGTCTGTTCACTTTGAAATGATTCTTCAAACTGAGGTGGTTCTAGTTCTTTTCTGCTAATATATTTTTCAGAAACACCTCCACCAATCATATTCTTGTTTTCAAATATATTAGGTTTTAGTCTATCGTCTTCCGGTGTATTCTGTTTCAGATCAATGAATAGACTCCCATATGGTCGTTGTGTCCCCTCTTTGTACTTATTCATGAATTCCTTCGGATTATTAGGATACATCTGTCAAGCAAATATGGCTGGCCCAACTTGATCACGTGGATTTTTGTATAGGACTATATACTGGCTATTGATGCTCATGGTTCAACTCTCCTTTCCCTTCGAGAACGCATTTTGCAGTATACAAGCCACACTTAGGTTTCTGTGATGGCTACCCTCCACAAAGAGTTCACAAACATCCTTACTATTGGTGACGTCTCTCATTAAATCGTCTAGGATGATTAAACTTGGATATCTAGAGTCAATGATTGAGTCATCATTCAAATTTTCAGGCAAACCTTGAACAAACAAAATGTTTTGAATGGTTTGTTGCATTTCACTAAATAATGGCTGCCACCGTTTATAACACCATATAATCCTCTCGGGTGATGGTTTTATCATAGTCCGTGCTTGCTTCAATAATGTTTTCATCCAAAACGTCTTACCTGAACCAGAAGGTCCAGCCAACATCATAGTGAATGGATGATGTAGTACCACATTCTGTGGCGGCCGCGGCGGTGGATATGCATCATTGCTCTGCGGATATGGTTGACTAATTCTGTGTTTGTTTCTTTGGTGTTGCAACATAACATCTTTTCTCGAAAATTCTGTACCACAATCTGGACAAGTAGTAGACATCTTTGAGAGCTCTTAACACACGTCCACTTCCTCCCAATGAAAGACGTAGAGTGATTGAAATATGGACATTAACATCATATTTTCCAATCATCCGTTGGTGAATTTATCTTCCAGACCTCAAACGGATGTATAACGGACACGTAACGGAGACAAAACGGAAACGAAACGGACGAGTACCGTACAAAACGGACGCCTAACGGACTTTCAACGGACATTTTATCCATTGGACGTCCGTTCAAAGTTTTGAACATGCTCAAAACTGTCCACCGGACAGAACGGACGTCGACGGATAAAACGTACGCTTAACAGACATGCAACGGATATGGAAGGACGTCTAACGGATAACAACGGACGTCGTACGGACATGAACGGATTGAAAAAAAGCTATCCGTTAGCCGTCCGTTCGAGCTATCCGGTAAAGTGTGACCGAGGCTTTAATTTTTCTGTATATCTTGTTCATCCGTTTTATCCGTTACGCTTCCGTTAGGTGTACGTTTTATACGGTACTCGTCCGTTGGATGAACGTTTGACATCCGTTATGCCCGGTACGTTTCGTTTCTCGTACGTTGCATATCCGATGTATGTCCGTTATTCATTCGTTACGCGTCCGTTTTATTTGGTCAGTACATCAACGGACTCCCAACGGATACCAATTTTGTCAACGGACAACTTTTATTTTCATCTGTTAGGCGTCCGTTCATCTTATCAAGTAAGGTGTGACTGAGGCTTTACGCATCCGTTCGAGCTATCCCTTAAAGTGTGACCGAGGCTTAACGTTTAACTAAAAATATAACATTTAAATGACCAATGTACATAAGATCAAGGTCAGATAATCCCAGTAGGTCATACAATGATCATTCCATATAACAAACTAGATAACCTATTGCTAAAAGCATCTCAACATTAACCTCATAAAAAGTTAGCTTGACCAATAAACCATGAAAATTAGTTCAAGGTCAATTGACACCTGCTAAACAGACATTCACATCATCTTACACTTATTCCCTTCACCTAATATAGTTCTATCCCTATAGAATCTGAAAAAAAAATCAGAGAAATTGATCTTTGACCAATGAAACATGAAAATGAGGTCAAGGTCAGATCATTATTGCCAGGCAGAAATGTACACCTTAGAAACATCCCATACACCAAATATAATTGACTGGATGCTAATAGTATCTGAGAAAAGAGCAAAACACAAAAAAATAACTTTGACCACTGAACCATGAAATTGAGGTCAATGTCAGATGACACTTGCCAGTTGGGCATGTTCACCTTACTCATTTCATACACCAAATATGAAAGAACTATGCCGATAGTTTCTGAGGTATGGACCTAACCTTGTTCACTGATCTATGAAATCAGGTCGAGGTCATGTGAAAACAGTCTGAAAGACATGAGGACCTTGCAAAGCACACACAAACCAAATACAGTTATCATTTTGCTTATAATAAGTGAGAAACTAACATTGCCAAAAAAAAAGACTTTTTTCCAGTAATCACTGAACCATGAAAATGAGGTGAAGGACAATGGGCATATGACAGACGGAAAGTTCGTAACAAAGTATGAAGCTTGCATCCAGGTCCTCTGCCTTCTGAAATATCCAGCTATTAAGTTAAGAGCTATAGCCGCCGCCGCCGGATCACTATCAATAGTCTCGTTTTTTGCGGCAGAAGTCGCAGGCGAAACAAAAATTCCTGTCTGTGTTTTTCAATCAGATTTGTGCTAGCTCCTACGGTTTCCGAGATTAAAGGGGACAAAGAGTCCAAAATTCACACTTTTACATGGTACGTAGATTTTAATCATTCATCTATTTTCGATGGATTTTTCTTAACCTATTTCGTCTTGATCGACCTCGTTGCATGTCGACTTGACAAGAAAATAAAGCTGACTTGTGATAATTAATTCGACAACTCAACAAGACAAGAGCATTTACAGGCATTTATCACGACCTCAAGACGAGTTGCCGAGATATATTTTGTCGACTTGTCGCGAAAAGTATGTCGACATGTTGTGATAACTATCTAGACAAGTCGATTTAATGCTTCCAAAATGTCGACTTGTTGAGATAATAAAGTCGACATATCGAGATAATATGTCGATTTATCGTGATAATATGTCGATTTATCGTGATAATATATCAATTTGCCGAAATAATTATCCGAGCAACTGGTCATTTCGATGGCAGCTGTATGCCACTAAAAACATTGTAACAAAACATAGGCTCTCCGTTACACTCATTACGACGGTGTGAATTTGCACATAACATGTGACCATAATTTTAGTATTTAATAAGGAATGAACTGCTTACATCCGGTACATCTATTTACAAGTACAAATATTTATAAATAACATGTCCGTCAGAGATGGGTTAAAAGCGAGGTAACTCTTACTTTTTTTAAACGAACTGCAATGAGAGACAAAAAACGAGAATTTAAAAAAAAAAAAATTAGTAAATTGGAAACATTTATGTAACACTAAATAACAACCTTACAATACATATACTATGACTCGGGCATATTGATAAAATTTCTATGAACTCATATCCAATGTACAACGTTGTATTTTAGTCATTTTCGTCATTGAATTGTCGCTGAACGGGTCGTTGTCGACCTGGGTACTCCATTAATTTCAATGATGGTACCCTGGGTACCGTGTTTTGGATGAATGGTACCAATAGGGTACGTTTCCGTCGATAATCGTACCCAGCTTCGTACCGATTTGAGTCTTGAAATTTATGGCGAGATTTCTTAGGAGTTCCGAATAGTCGGATGTTGGTGGTTAGCCCGTGGGTTGATTTTTAATTATATTCTACACTTGTAAACAACAAATGGACGATGGATTTGATTCGGGTTACAATGATTCAGAAACAGAATCAGATGAGAACGAACATGATCAATTTCTCCGAACCTTCCATGTTGCTGTTGGTGGCAATGAGTTAGAAAACAGTTTGACAAGTCATCAGTTGTTGAAGGAAATTGACTTGGTCAGGTACAAACGTGATATAAAGAAGAAGTACATCACACCTAAAGAGGATGACAATGTTGAACGTTTTTCATTTAAGATCAATCGAAACAACCATGAAATCGTTGCAACACGGAATAGATATTCCGACATGTTTATTTTAACTGAAGAAGGGAAAGAAAAACAAAGGTTAATCAAAGCTGGTTTGGATAAAGATTCTGTTGCTGTGTATTGGACCATTTATTGCCCTGGTAAAGGAACTTGCAAACGTGTTTGCGATGGAATTGGTGAAGAAGGTATGATATGACCAAGGATAGATAAGAAACAAGCCTCAAAGCAACCAAGGCTTGTTTTTTTAAAATATTTTTAACCTGACATTGAAGAAAAAAAAATAATTTGGTGAGGATAGGGTAAAATATAAAAAAAATACTCTAATGTAAAAATTGAAAAAATTGCTTTGGGAGTTCAAAAAATAAATAAATTCTCACCCTCTGTGTGCCGAAAATATATTCTTAACTGAAAAGCAAACCCTTCAAGTTAAATGATCGGTCCCTAAAAGATCAATTATAAAGGACATAAAAAGTTTATAACATGTGGATGATTTCAAAACCAAGAGGCTCATAAGAGCCTGAATCGCTCACCTGGAAAAAATAACAACAACATTTTTCTAATTACAGCCTGTTATAAATGATTGTTTACAAATGTTTTGTAGGTTGCATTTCTCAGAGAAAACGTCATGATCGCCACAACTGTCAGGTTAGTGTAACAGCAAAAATTATGTTGTCAGATGAAACCAAGTGGAATGTTTGTATAAGAGGATCCCATACTGATAGTGGCTCAGAATGGAGTGAACCAACTGGAAACAGGAAAATATTAGAACGTGTTAAAGACAATATTATGGTAAGCAGATCATATGGACTTAAGCCATTTGAGGTTTTCAGACGTCAAATAAAAGATTTAAAGGAGCCTGACATGGAGACAGAATTTAAAGACACAAGAACAAATCCCACTGATAAACGTGTGGTTGACTTCATAAAAACTACGGAGAAAAGACACCCTTTCAGTTCAGGACAGTGGACTGCTGTCCATCATTTAGCAGTTAATGAATTGAGAAACTCTGGCCAATTGCTTTTGTACCAGAAAGGGAATGCAGAAGAGGCTGCTATGGATGATAGAGATAGAGGTTATGTATTGGCAGTGTCCAACCAATCAGCACTTTTGTCAGCCAGAAAAAACCAAGCTGTCCTTGGAATTGATGGAAAACATGGTTTACAGGAGGATGGCGCAGCTCTAATGACTGCTATCACTCAGCATAAAGATGGATTTGGATGTCCAACGTCATTCACTATTATGAGCAGAGAAAATTCAGATAATATATTTAATGCTTTACGAGCTATCAAGGAAAATGTGCCGTGTCCTGATGATGAGTGTGACCATCCTTTTAGATACTTTGAGCTGCCAAATAATCAGGGTTATCGTCGAGTTACCCAGTGTTCCAGGGTCCAAGAGTATAAACCTTTAGTCATGATAGACAAGTTTGAAGCTTCTGCTAATGCATGCCAGCGCCTAGAACTAACATATGTCCTTTGTTGGTTCCATTTAGTTAAAGCGGTGATGGAAAAGCTAACTCATGAATCAGTTTCGCTTCATGACTCTTACTTAATCATTCTTGGATTCAAGATTGTTGCAAGGGCTGTGTCTGAGGAAAGGGCTTGTGAAAGATGGCAGATGTTTTTACAGGTATTATGTTTATATAATGTAGGTATACAATGTACATGCTGTATACATAATATTTTTTTAAAGTCCAAAATCACACATGACGTATAAAAAATACATACAGCAGCAGCCATTTAATTTGCTGGGTAGGGGCTATGGATTTTTTTCTTGACAATCTTGTTTCGTCTTTTTGAAGACTCAAAACATTCTGTAAGTTCAAAATTCATAAAAAATTAAACATGACTAAGGTATAAATTTAATAAGACAATTATATATTATCCATTTCCAATTTAAAAAAAAAGTTGGGGCTTGTCACAAAAAGCTGTATAGTCACATGTTATATTTTTCAGTCTGTCCATTCAAAACAAAAGCATGTTGGAGCTGTATCTTCTTTGACTAATAAGATAGATTTTTTTATATATTTCATGTATTTTGCATGTGGGAGATCACAGCAACATGATCAAGGCAATATGCCATGTACCATGGATGTTGACCTTTGACCTTATACTTTTGTTACAACCATTCTGTACATGTAAATACTATTAATTCATATATTTCAACTAATTTGATTCGTTCAGGGATGGTCACATGTTAAACTATATTATCTAAGGTAGACTGAAAACGGTGGATTGAAAAGTGATATTGCACGTTTAAATATTTATAGAAAACTGATATTGCACGTTTTTTTTTAAGAATATCTAAAAACCGATATACTTTTTGACGTCAACTAATGAATTTCATGATATTGTTTTAAAAAAGTGTATATTTATGATCGATTAACTTTCAAAAAATCTTCAAAATATATAAAATGTACTAAAAAAAACATAATAATTTGAAATCAGAACAAATATGGTAAACTTGTTAAGAGACAATATGTTATACCTGTAAAATAAAAATAATAAAAAATCGAAAACAGGAATATAGTGCACTGATGATTTTGATACAAATATGGTCGGTAATTAATAATATAACAATTATAGCCTTTGTATTCAGTCAATACAGGATATATCGACCCAAAGAAGTATATCGACTTCAGACTTCGTCCTCAGTCAATATATCCTTGTATCGACCTCATACAACGGCTATAATTGTATAATGTGTCTCGTCTATCCATCATGTTGTACATGTGAACAAGGAGTTTAATAGTATATACTATAAAACTCCTGATGTACAATATGTGCCATGCATAAAATTGAAGAAAAAAAATTTCATTGAAAGGTTATTGACCTCCTCTTCAAAGATGACAAGCAGATACGACTGAAAAAGTACTTTATAGAGGAATGGTGGTGTCCAAAGTGGAGATATGCATGGTTGGATATTACAAGACGCCCACTTGCATGCAACGGAAGCAGAACAATGACTACTAATAACTGTGATGAAAATCTGAATTTGAAAGTAGGCAATTGTGTTGGTGGAAAAAGAAAAAAAGTTTCAACTCTTGTGTTTGAACTGACAGGTACATTTATATTGTTGTACACATTGTTTCTCATTTTCAGCTCACCTCACATTTTTATGAGACCATGCAATTTATTGTCATCATTTTGTGTCTGATGTTGTAAATTTGCCCTAATATCTTCTTTGAAACTACTACATGTTCAAAGACAATCAATATTTTACCAAATAGGGCTTTAACATTGTTGAAAGCAAATTGTTGATTTTTTGTCATTTTAAACTGCTTCAGACTTCCATCCCTTGAAGATATAGTAACCAATACCGCTTTACTTTTTCTTCCATCCCTCTGTAAGCTGTATATATCTTGAAAACTATAAAAGGCAAATAATATAAATAAGAAGCAATTTTTTCCAAATGGTTTTAAATAAGGTTTGTCAGGTGAGCCTCTTGTTGGTTAGTTTTGTAAACTTGATTTTGGGCAAATTTTACCCCAAACTGTATCTACTCCTTCCTATCATTTTCACATTTTAGGTTTTGAGAAAGCGAAATCAGGAAATGAGGCAGCAGTAGGTCAGAAGAAAAAAGCTTCTTTGCTAGACACGCATGCAGCAAAAACAATTTGTCACAAGTAAGTTTTTTTGTACATTTATGTACACTACAATGAAATGTGGTTGTTAGAACATTAACCACCAGGACAAAAAGTTTACTGATCTATAAGGCTTTGAATATATTTTAATAGAAATGGTATTTAGATCAGTTTGCATAGGCAGCATAGCTATTTTTAGACCTCAAGTTGCCTCAACCTATTGGGGTTATAATGCAACTTCAATATATATATTTGTACGTCCAACTTTGGCAAAACTTAGCAACTACTTGTACTAGAGTCATTTAAACTTGTAAACATGTACATTTATGGTTATCTGTCAGCATCCAGATCAAATTAGGTCACCATGACCTATATTTCATAGTTTATCGACGCATGTTTTTTTACATTCTTTATCGATAAATATATGTGAGCCTAGCTACGAGACAAAATGTGAATGTATACTAGTAATTGTTGATTACATGTGTTTTTTATTCTTTCCATCAGCTTAACTAAATAAATATCTTTATTATGAGCAATTGTTTACTTGTTATTTATCATTGTCTTAAGTTTTCCTTATAATTTTAGTGTAAATCCATTTCAGTCTTGGAACAAGAAAGGCCACACCATCAGACATTACTTTGCGTGACAATCAGGCGAGATTTATGTTTCTTACCTACAAAGTAAAAGATACCGAAAAAAATGGGATTTATATTGTTACAGATGAGCACCAAAAGGTTCAAAGGTTTGTTTGCAAATATTATGATATTATTTTATTATTTTAATTTAGATTTGAAATACTGTCAGTTATTGTGACAAGAGAAGGTTACCTTTAATAAATTTATTTCCAATATATAAATTACTTTTGAAAAGATGCTAAGCCAATTCAATAAACTGTGCTTGTCATGTGTCAAAGGAAATTTACTATCAACATAGGTAAAAGTATGATTCAATACCAGAGTATTCTGGCCTTGGCACAGCTTTAAATGAACTATATAATCATGTATTCACATCCCATGCATAGAGTTAAGGATATAAACAGTCATTTTAAATCTCTATTTTAGATTTAAGGATCGCAAAGGAAATTGGATCACGATTTCGGACACCAGTGTTCTGAAGAACTTGCTTTCATCGCTGCATCCTACTGGTCTGATTCCTGCAAATGATGAAGTTTTGATTGATATGAATACAACAACATGTACATGTACAGATTTTGTTTGGCGTAGTGCTTTAAGAGATATGTGTATACACATGAAAGCAGTTTTACTTTTCATTGATGATCAGAAAAGGAACAGTAATGTCAGGGAATCTGCCAAAGGGAAACTTGCTGAATTTCTTAGACGTAAACAGCTTGCAAGGCCAAGACAAGGCAGAGATGAATTGCTTTGTGATGCTGATGACAGTGTAAGAACAACAATATTGAAATCCTTTTCCTACATGTAAACTTATCTAGGTGTTAAAATGTTCTTGTTAAAGTTTCAATATGTTTCACTTCAGGACTAAATTGAATCTAGATCAAAATTTATATAGAATTTACTGTATCTTGTATTATCATTCAAGTATTTTAAGTAAATACACCATCTCTGATGCTGTAATATTTTTTATCTTATGTATCTGTGACAGTTCACAAAGAACATTTATGCATTTTTGAAGTTTTATAAAGTTTAAAGTTCATGGATGTAAGAGGATGAACTTCGTAACTATTTTACCTCATTCTGAGATTTCAGGCACACAATGAAAATTATCTTCATACACACTTTTTTCATTTTCACAGATTGTGTTTGAACGTTTATCAGATTTGTATGAAGAACATAAAGGTAAATTATGGGAATTTCTGTCTGTGGTACAAAGGTCAGATAGAAATGACAAATTTAGACCTAAAGACCTCCCAAAGACATGTCTGACAATCGGGAAACCAAAGGAAAGAGGAGCAAAACCAAGAGCTGCCAATCCTTTCAAGAGAAAAAGAGTCCTTCAAAAGGTTTGTTTTAAAGAAATATGTTCAATTCAATTCAATTCTGCACAAAATTATTGAAATAACCAAATCAGTCTTCCAATACAAAATCTAAGCTATAGAATATCAAGAATGTCTGTAATAATTCAAGGTAATGATATCGATATCCAAGCATAACCTTTCAATGATACAGTATCTCGGTACAAGATTTATTTTTACTGCAGACGCTGCTCTTCAGATTGAACAACTGTTAAATCAAAACTATAGAATGTTAAAAAAATACCATAAATAGATGCTTAGTTTTTGTACCCGAACAAATGCACACACACTCGTGCTCTGATTTGGAGACATATTTGTCCTTTTTTTCATCTGTAAAATAGCTTGCGAGTACAACTATCTACTCCATTGACTTGCATTAAACTTGATATGCAGTTGTGTATCTTTACAAGACCATTATAATTCCCTAGATTTTGTGGATTTTTATTAAGGTTTCAAAGAGCAAGGATGATCCAGTTGAACCAAAGAAAAGAAAGACACATAATGGAAGCCTGAAAAGAAAACGTAACACAGCACGGCGTGCATCTTCACGGATAGGTATATGATAAGGCTGATTATTTTATATATTTACTTCAACATTATGACAAAAATGCTTGACATGATTAGATTCAATATATTTTTCATCACTTTAGTCTTTACAATATTTGAAACATTGGCATTATCGAAAAAGCCCACTTCTTTCTTTCTGCAAATTCAAATGAATTTGATAAATCAGTCACAGAATTTATGATTCAAACTTTTGAATTCCAGTCTGATTTGAATGGTTTATTCACACATATTTTACAGTTGCCAGAGCCAAACAGACTTTATTGATTGGAGCTGTTGTTAAGCCTCGTCTCACTGATCCAAAGTTAGATTCTCCACGTGAGTATATACCATCTTTTTAATATACAACTGAACTTTTTTGCAGTGGTACAGTATTTTGTTATTATTGCAATGTGTCATCCTTGTTACTAAGCGATGCCTTTTAATAATTGGTATGTATAATAAGTTACCAGGGTTCCCATATTGTGGGATCCAGTTTCAAACCAGGCCAATATATAATTCAGCCATTTTTATATTTAGCCCCTATTTTTCAAATGAGAATGTTTATTCAAAATTCAATCTTAAATGCGGAATTTTTTTTTTTCAGTTTGACATTATTTGAAAAAATATATATATGAAAGCATTGCAATTTATTATCAAAGGGAGGTATCTCCAAAAAGTTCTTCTGAGTCACTTTTAGAAGGTGACATGGATTTTACCTTAATTTATGACTGTATTTTATTACAAGATATATTTTCATAGTTTCAGATTATGCAAGATTAAGGCAAAAGAGGATAGAAATGGAAACCAAACAGAAAGAATCACAAGCACAGTTTGTAAAAGAGCTGGTAGCAAAATCCCCATCTCTGTCAAGAGGTCAAATAATGGCACAACTTTCATGAAGAAAGTCAGGTACATTTGTAATACTTATTTTGACTATTTTGTCTCCCCTTTCAAGAAAGCAGGAGAGTATTATAGGTTTCATAACGAGTGAGAATTAGATATCGCTTGATATCAACTCGAGTTATTTAATTTCAATATAATAATAAACGAACCTATTTCTCTTATGGTAAACATGCTTTTTGTGCTTAATAAAAAAAATCCGCGAAACGTCGACCCAGTCGCTTGAACATAACTGCATTGTGACGTCATATGTCCTGTTCGTCGTCAATCTTCAACATAAGACTTTTTTAAACATTTTGTACGCTTCAGAATGTAATAATATTTGAATAAGAATATATAATAAGGTGAAAAGTGTGCGTATTTTCTATATTATTGAAGAAATCGCTTATCTCCGTTGCAATGGAGGAAATGTACATCATTGTGACCTTTAACTGACCTAAAGAATAGCCAATGAAAATGCCGCAATATCGTTTCAGGAGGTTTCGTTGGCCAATCAAATTAACGCATTTTTCGTATCACTTTTACGTATCACACTCCGGACAGTGTGATACGAGAATTATCTATTCATGCGAGAAATAGATAACAGGCCCCAACCATAAGAGAATAGTATTTAGCTTTCTGAAACTGGTAATTTTTCAATACCTTCATTATCATATAATTTCATGACTATATTGTATGTCTTTAAAGGATAAAAGTCTGTCACACACTTAAATATAAAGAAGTACTAAACAGAAATATATTCAAATTAGTTTTGTCACGTCACATACTCTCTGGCTTGATCTAAATAGAATAGAACAATGATAATATTAGCAATTTTGATTTCTTTTTCAGGTGGCTTTAAATCACGCTCAGGCAGACACATCAAGAGGAAAAGTTTTGGTCCTGATTTTGAATCATTTTGATTAAATCAATCATTTTAAGTCTATATCTTTAGTATCAATAACTTTTAAGTTAAAGGGTGTTCATTTAATGGAGAAGACAGGCGACCAAGATTCTAATGCTAGACAAAACTGAAAGTCCTGGTATTTGTACAAGACCTTGAAAACAATCATCTACAAAACAAATTATATAAAAAAAATTAAAAAAAATGTGTGTTACATGTGAAAATCAGACTCCACAAAAAACTGGGTGCACTGGTAGGGTAAACATCTTTGCTTTTCATGAAACACCTGCTGAGTTTCTCATATCGACTCGTATGATGAGCTAGTTCTAAATATCAGGATTTTGTTGATAAAGGAGTTCTTCTCTCTCAAAAACTAAGACAAGGGTCTGAATCAATAAAATAAAAATCTGCCATCAAGAAATTTTACGGATGTCATCACTGATCATCACTATCTGGTTGATCATTATAATAACACTTTCTCAATCTTATATTAACCATCCATCTAAACCGAATATGACAAAGAAACAACTCAACAGGTGCTGTAAACAGTGCAGGAAATACTTGCCCTTCCGGAGCACATGATTTCACTTCCGGTTTTGGTGGAGTTCATGCTGTTTCTACTATATTTAGTTTTTTTTGTTTAATACTGTTCTTGTCACTGTCCTCTGATTTTACTAGTTTTTGTTTATCCCTTGGCTATGTTAAATTTGTTTCATGCTATCGACCATACAGCTTTCAGACCAATATTAAATACCAAAGTCTTAACCTTGCTCCATTAGCTTCACTATTAGAAACTTTGCATAGTTAAGAAGTCTGTTTAAGCTTAAGGTCAAATATCAATTTTTTACATTTTAATTACTGACAACAGATGCTTTATTATAGCAATACAAGGAAAGTATTTTACATGTGAATTGGAGAACTATAAAGCTGTAAAGCTGGAGCTGATATAAGATCAGCAATAAGAACTCAGAGCCTCTTGTTTCATTTAATATCAGAAGAGGTAATACAGACATTTGACTAGAGTTTGTTTGGGTGACTTGGGCTCTGAAAAAAACATATATCACATAGTAGGATTTATTCTTATCTGCAAAGTGTTATTAGGATGGAATTGTTTGTTATTTTTAGGTATCCCTAAAAGGTTGTCTTCCTCTGCAGACTCTTCATCTGATGAGTCTGAATAGTTACTTAGTCTCATCACTGTCCCATCTTTTTTTTCCTTTTTCTTCCTGTATTGTATAAAAGATTGTAGTTGTTTCTAACTAACATCTTCCTTCAGATTTAACTTCATCTTTTTAGATGAAGTTATCCCATCTTTCATTAAAGTTAGAGCTCTTTTACGAATCTGTAAGAAAAATAGATTTTTTTTCTAAGTTTAAAATGATTCAATCAATAATTCTGAGTTTTTCAGAAATGTTGTTAAAAGAAGTGTATACAACAGAAGCCAAATCAATGTACAAAAGACAAACCCAGGAACAAATTAGACACACACGGACAAAAAGCATCATTTAACATTGAAAACTAAAAACAAATGAGAAACACTGACCCTGAAAAACTGGGTCGACCTCAAGTGCTCTTGAACGGTAAGCTGGTCCTGCTTCTTGCAAGACACCTGCCATGACCAACTGTGAATATGGCCTTTTCTGAAATTGGAAACTGTGTTGTGTGTTGTTTTGAATTTGTTTATATTCTTTATGTCAAAAAACAGAAATAGACCCAATAGTAAATATGTACAAACGATTTACTTTTTTTGTACTATCTTACAAACTTTGAAATGGCAATATTAAGATTGTTTAACTTAAATTACCTCATTTTGCTTTAATGGGTTTTTGTTTGGTGCAACCCACACAGTTGTTGAAGGGACGTGGTGTCCCTCAAAAGTGACTTCCCATTGTTCCATGTCATCAGAGTATAGATGCAACTGTACTCTAAAGGAGCATCTGTGGCCTGACTTTGCCCTCTTTTCGTCCTTTTTTGAGCAGCCTAAAAATATTCAAAAAAATATTAAGAATTGTTTCATATTTGAAAGCATTCAATGTCTACAAGAATAGTGTAAACTTATCCAATATATAAAATAAATGTTGGAAAATTAGATGCTGTAAGTGAAGGACTATTTGACTTTGAGGACGGGTTGGAAGATTTCTATGTAAAATAAACAAAGCAAATGGAGGGGCATGGAATTTTTTTGAAATAAATAGTTAGCTTCCACATTATTGAAAGAAAAATGTTTGTTTTCAAAAATGTAAAATATGTTTTGCCATCTTGGTTTACTTGCTTAACTGTATAATTGCATTGTTTTTTTCTGGTCAGAATATTTTTTTATTCGTGGGACGCAGCACTACATATTATTTTTTTCAACTTTAACATTATTTTTCAATGCTCTGTCAGATTTTTTTTCTTCCCTTTAAGCTTGCAGGCCAGATTACTTATTTTCTCAAAATTCACTGTCAGGGCAAAATATTTATTTACAATAAAAAATGCCCCCCCCCCCCCTCTGCAAGTTAAATGGCCGATTCCTTACTACTAAATATGTACTTATACTGTAAGTTGTAACTAACTGTAACTGGTATATGCCTCCTATCTCAAGAGCACTCCACTACGCCTAAGGGATCACATATGTCTAGTTAAATCACCAGATAAGATTTATTATATCTTGCCAATAGGTAACAAATTAAAGAATTAAGAACGCATCAGTGTTCTCCTTTTTTGAAAGAGGTAAGGTGGGTGTTTTGAAAATCCAACTTCCAACCGGACGTTACGCATAGAACAGAACGCAGAAGATCAGCCCCCCCCCATTTCCCCATATTTTATCAAACGTTTCTGTAGCATTATAGCTAAGCATTACATACTTCCTACCTTCAACACATTCACCAAAACCTCCACAATTCCGGAGACAGTTGCCTGTCCCATTGCAGAGGAGGGTCTCCCGAGCAACCCAAATTCTCTGTTTTGGTTTATCAATGTCTTCACTCTTGAATATAATTGTGTCTGTCAAAAATCCATTTTCTCCCTTTTCAGCTTTCACATATTTTGTTTTAACTTCTCTTCCTTTCCGGATAATATTGGCCTGAAAGTTTCAATAGAATCCAAATACTCCTTAAGATTTTCTTGTTTAATTTTCCGCGCCATTTTGCATCATCAACAACATCAACAACATCCAGAGATGTTCCGATAGCAATCACGTGGTTTTAAGACGAGAGTAGGGTACGTTTAATACTCCGCGGTACCATGACGCATTTTATTTCAAACGAGGGTACGTGTATGACAAAACACGGTACCCAGGGTACCATCATTGAAAGTAAAAGTACCCAGGGTACGTTGATGGAGTACCCAGGTCGACAACGACCCGTTCAGCTGAATTGTCTATTTTCGTCGAGTACCCGGCCCGCTTCATCTTTTTATATTTTTTTCTGCAATCATTCCCCCTAATTGCGGAGAAGGTTAAGGGTAATGGAACGTTTAAATGAGTGGTAGGAACAGATGGAAACAATAAGAATATCTGGGAGAAAGTGATTAATAATTCATCTTAGAGCAAGGAAGTGGGACATGGTGATGGAGTTGCATGGGAGATGAGGGAGTAGTGAAGTGGAAAATCACCAATGACCACTTCCTAAAAGTAAAATAATTTTACCCAAAAGCAACATGAGCAAGAATCAAAACATTTTGTAATATAAAGAGAAAAAGAAAATGAAAAACTTATGTTTGAACAAAGAAATAATCCTAAAACTATACATTACATGAGGGAGTAGTGAAGTGGAAAATCACCAATGACCACTTCCTAAAAGTAAAATAATTTTACCCAAAAGCAACATGAGCAAGAATCAAAACATTTTGTAATATAAAGAGAAAAAGAAAATGAAAAACTTATGTTTGAACAAAGAAATAATCCTAAAACTATATATTACCATTAAGCTGGTAGGTTATTGTATTGAAAGTAATATTTGAATCAATTCCTTTTTTCAATTGTTCCCATGACTTACACATGTTACATTTGGACACTTTGGTTATATTATTTTCAATAATAATATTGACTATTTCATTTGATACAAATTGACTGATGATTCTAAAATTTTGGGGATGTGGTATGGTTTCCAATGAATCAAGTTTCTACACAATGAATCGGAATGACAAATTATGAAAACAAACCATTCCATGCCTACTTTTGGAGAAAAAAAAAGAAGTTTTATTAATCTTTGTCCATCATAAATACAGAAAGACCTACCTCTATTATAAATACTATATTTTAGGTCTTTTTACAAATATAAGTGATAAGCGGCTTACATCATGTCATGACGCGCATGTTTCAAAACATCTGTAGTTTGGATACATGTACAAAATTACAATAGAAGTATAGAACCAGGTGCTATAATAGCAGACAGTGGTTACATGAAACCTGTTTATGCAAACAAGAGAAAAAAAGTAAAATCACAAAAAATACTGAACTCAGAGGAAAATCAAACTGGAAAGACCATAATCACATAGCAAAATCAACTGACAAAACACATCAAAAACGAATTGGCAACAACTGTCATATTCCTGACTTGGTACAGACATTTTCAAATGTAGAAAAGATGGAATAAACCTGGTTTTATAGCGCTAAACCTTTCACTTTGTACGAAAGTCTCATCAAATTCCTTTATATATACGTGAACTAAACATAATAAATAAAATAGTCAAAATATGGGTACAGCAGTCATCATCGCGTTACAATTTTAAAAGAGAGAGCATAATTTATCCCGATCCCACAAAATAACAATGATAACAAGGTATGGTAATTGAGAAAACATTGTTAATATGGAAACAAAGGTATTATCTTATGCAAACATGTTTTACGGACAAATACAGTTCATATCAGTTTCACATATTTTTTATCCATTTTTTGCACCTTACAAATGTTTTGTCAACTATAAACAGGGGAACAGACCAGAATATGATAGAAAACGTCTATGGGTAAATGTATTATTGATAAAACAATAAAAAAATGTTACCTCAATTAAATTAGAATCGATTGTTTGTTTACTTAATGTATAGTGGCAAATATTTCATTGGTATTCAGAATTATCTTTGGAGATTCGTTTGGACTAAAAGACCAATCTTTTAAGAATAGATAAAAAAACAGAAGTGTAGATCTTATTTTTTAATGTTTGAGACAAAACTAAATTCAGAACTATTTAACATTAGAAATAAACACAGTATCTTTTAGATTTTCTATCCAAATACTAATGTTTCATATCTTACATTTCCAATGATGGGTAAACGTTAGTTAGGATGCAACCTAACTACAAAGTGAAAGCCATCTTTACATATGTTGTCATATATAATTCTTTTTTATGTAAATGCTTATAAGAGTCCAATATTCATTATTATTTAAACATTATGTGCATCCGGCCATTTGAAGTTTTGGTCCACTTTTAATGTTTTGTGCTGTACTTCAATATAAAATAAGGAGATGTGGTGTGATTGCAAATAAGAATATACAACTGATTTCAACTGATGGTGATTAAAGCCGTCTACAAGGTGCAAAACCCTTCCCATATACAGTTGCCCAATAAAGGTTCCGACCTGACATAAGGTAATACAATTAAAACAAAACAAAACAACCAGCAGTCTGATTTACAACGTAATATTAACAAAAATAAAAATGTGATTGACACTGATCCTGAGCAACCAACGTCTACCACAGAAGTAAAACATCAATTTTTCTGACATCCATCTTGTATTATCTTTAATGTCAAATAAACGTTAATGTATATATTATATGTGCTCAGTTACGACATCCTTAAAGATAAAACCATCATATATATGTAACACTCCCAAACGTGTCCTGTCCCCCAAACGTGTCCGATTCCCCCAAACGTGTCTATTCTCCCTAAACGTGTCCGTAATATCCAATATTCCCCAAACGTGTCTGGTTTTATAACCCCTAAACGTGTCCGAAAATTGTTATTAGCCAAAAAGTGTCCACTATTTAACGCCAGAACGTCTCAAGTCTTTTAGCGCTAATACATGAATAAAATCAATAAAGTTTACGATAATTCTATAATGGGGGACACAGTTAATGAAGTGGTCATTTATTAGTATTAGTTGGTTCAATGCCGGTTGTTATTGCAAATTTAATCTGTAACATATAAATCGACTTTTGACTGAAATTGCTTATAGTCCAGTTGCAAGTATTATGCTCGTTTAGGGCGCACAAACATATACAAACCATTCTAGTTCAGTTGAATTAAGCGTTTACCATAGGATAACACCCAATTAAATTCAAATACAATATATTCAGGTTAAACTATTTGGGATGAGGCCTAAATGAATTGTGTACAGTTATTAAAAATTTACACTTTACGGTTATTAGGAATCTACACTAATCGTAACTCGAAATTAAATTATATTTTTTTGGAGCGGAAAAGGACAGTTTTATTTTTACGAAATATCACTGTTTTATCTTTTAGTTCCCTTTATATTATAGGACAAGTTTGGGGGATTTGGCAGGTTTGGGTGTTTATTAAAAAAATGGACACGTTTAGGCGTTTAAACAATACAAATGACACGCCACGTTTGACGCCCTTTGTACAACTAGACATGTTTTGCAGTTCAGTGACGTCGATGTGGACACGTTTGGGAGTATTGGACACGTTTGGGGGGAAGGACACGTTTCTGAGTGTTACATATATACCAGCCGAGGATTGAAATTTTGTAAACAGTTAATTTATAATAATGACCATATCAATGATAATTATTGTCAACACAAAAGTGCTGACTACTGTACTGGTTATAGAACCACTATGAGTAACAGTGTTAAGGAGGACCTTAACCTTACTGTTTCGTAACAGATCTAATGTCAGCATTTACCTACTGCATTCCACAGGTTTGGTGTTACGGGTCTTACTACCATACATGCCAAAAATAAATGCAACGTTAGCATTACATGTAAAAGTTCATTTTTGACAAATAATATACATGTACTTATATTATGAACCCTTAATAATTTGTATAAAAGTCTGGATAGAATATATATAAAAAATTCTTCAAATTAAGATCCGATTCGCACAATATCCAAGTTTTCAGTGCCAGATTTCCACTTGCTTTATTTGTAGCGAAAACATTTTTCAGGCATACACAATGTAACTCTCACTTTTACAGAATTATTGCAGAAATTGTTGTACAAAAGAATTTGCATTTGTAATATAATCATAATGTGTTTTCAACTTCTTCACATTATTCATAATAGAAATTAAAAAGAAATGTTTGATGATTGTTACTCAGCATGTCCACGAAGGTACAATTATTAAGAACTTTTTCAAACTATTTAATATGGATGACTCTATTCTAAAGGAAATCACAGGGTTAATCATAGATAAGTATGAGACCAGATTAAGCATTCACATGTTCGTAGCGTGTACGGTTCTTCACAATATAGCCATGGTGCCTAATGGACCAATAATACTTAATGATAATATTCTAGAGGAACAGCCAGTGGTACAGCCATAAATTGGACAACAAGATGGCCATGGAAAAAAGGACCATTGATCAATCATTTTTCTCATAATTACAAAATTAGTGGAGAAAAACCTTTACAACATCTTTATATAAACCAATTCTTATGATGATGAACACCCGGTAGTTGTACACGTAGTTGAGTGTCTGTGTATACTTTTTAAAGCACATATATTGTAAGTTTAGGAAAATTCTAGAGCGTAAAACAGTTTATTGAAAGTTGTGTTATACATTTTTTGAGTTTTAGTTCTTATTTGCTCATGTATATCTCGAATTCATTGACCTAGTTCGACAATAGATTTGGTCTTTTTCGGTTTTATAAGCTATTCAATTTCTTCTCTTTTCAATTAGGTTTTAATTTTGTTAACAGTGATTTAAATCTTAAAGAGCTTTCGTTTTACTATGAAATTGAAACATGTTTTTAAACTTGTAAAGACCCCGCTGCAATTTACCTTTAACTAAATATAAGAAGATGTGGTATGATTGTCAATATAACAACACTCCACCAAGTCACAATTTGTAAAAGTAAACCATTATAGTTCAGGTCTTCAACACGGAGCCTTGGCTCACATCGAACAGCAAGCTATAAACGACCTAAAAAATGACTAATGTAAAACCATTCAAACTGGAAAACCAACGGTCTAATGCCTTACCTATATATAAAACGAGAAACGAGAAACATTTATGAAACATACCAACAAAAAACAGCCACTGAACATCAGATTCCTGATCTAGGACAAGTGCAAACAAATGCAGCGGCTTAAACATTATAATAGGTACCAACATTCATCCTTATCTGAAAAAAAAGTGTAACATTAAGAAAAAAATAAAAATAGAATATCAATAGAAATGGCTTTACTATTAAATCAAAAGACATGTTAACGCAAGTGAAAATTCACTGAACGAATAAATTTGATCTATGACACAATGTAAATATGCCATTTTTTGTCAATTTAAATTGTTATCATACCACAAAAAAGGAACATGAAGTAAGACAGAGCTTTATATAAGTAAACAATCGAGAAAAAATAAGCGCGAGCGCGGCTTGAAGACCACTAGTCTAAGAAATGTTGATGGTGATACACAGCTTCGGTCTGAGTTTTGCAAGCTGTTTTTATGCACTGATGCATCATTTACGTTTTTTTTTCTCGAAAGGTGCGAGTCAAGATATGTATGATACGGGTGCCGAAAGAACGAAAGAACGGAGGAAATAACTCAGGGAAGAAGAAGACAATCTAGAATTCTCAGATGACTAAAAACATGTCTTCAGTGTTGCGAGTGTTTTATTTTCGAGTGGGCCAAGTTCGGTCTATGTGTTACACTGGTCCTCCGAGAAAGGACGAAATTACTAAGAGAAGAGAAAACAATCTGTGAATGATTAAAAACTTTTCTTCGAGTTTATTATATTTCTCTTTTTTGAGTGGTGCAAGTGTGATGCAAGATGTAATAATTAGTTAGAGTGTTCGAGTGGTGCAAGTTGGCCGTGGGCCGAGTTGTCGAGCAGTACACTAAGCATGTGCAAAAGCGTATTAGACAATGATAACGGTCTCCGAATTTGGATACTTTCTAAAAAATTGCCGTTTCTGTGGAAAAAAGTACAAAACACTACATTTATACGTACGTCATATCACAACCATTTTCGACTTTGTTTGGTTTCAGAGGAACGGCAGCTCAATGAAATTGGTCTCTTCCTTTAATAGTTAAGATATTTACATCAGCAGGTACCATCTTTTTATTAGTCAAGAAACCTTTTAAAATTACAATTCTTATATGGTAAAGAAATTGTATTTTTTTCAAAGTCGTGTTTGATGCATATATAAACATACTATTTGTAAATCACTTTCAATGAATAAATTAAGTAAAAATGAAACTTTGTTAAAAAGTTAAAATAAAAAATTAACTCAGAGTAAAATTGTACACGAAAATGGATAAAGGAAGATGTGGTATGAATGCCAATGAGACAATTCTCTATCCAAGTAACAATTTATAAAAATAAACCAGTACAGGTCAAGGTACGGCCTTTAATATGGAGCCTATGCTCACACAGAACAGCAAGCTACAAAGGGCCTCACATTTTTAAAAAGTCCATAAAAAACGGCAAAATCAAATTTTAAAGCTCAAATACATCAAACGAATGGATATTACAACTGTCATAACTTGGTACAGGAATTTCCTGATGTAGAAAATGGTGGATTAAACCTTGTTTTATAGCTAGCCAAGGAACTATATTTAACAAACACCTGGTGTACAAATAGTAAGACAAAATAAACTAACAATAGACAAATCAAAAGATAACACGAGTTGTAAACAGGTGATAAATTGGATAGTCTATAGGTGTAATATACAATAAATTGAAGTGCTTGAGACAAGCCCCTCGCTCTAAATTGTATAGAACAAACCTATCCATAAACTTATCGATATATGATGCGAACTGTATGGAATAATCGTCAACTTGATGTACTCGATTTTCGGAAGTGTGGATAAAAAGTATCAAAAGTACTAGCAATCTTAAATCCTATTCTATTTTTAATTGTATTTACTTACTACTAGACCGAAAATATAATTTCATTGCGTTATGTTTCTAAAATCTAACAAAAATTGGAGTAGTATCTAATCCTATCATTATTCACATACACATCGAATATCTTTTGCCATTATATAGTTAAATCAAAAAAGGGACACGGATTTTAAAGGTGATCTTCTTGTTTACGAATCCCTGTATTTTTATTGTATTATTGTAATTTGTGCACTTTTGAAAAGTAAAATATTGTTTAAACTAAAACACGTTCTTCGCATCTACTGAGTCAGACAATGGTTCTCGATCAAAATATTTTGATTGTAACCAAAACAATTGTTTTAGGTCGATAAATTATGTAAAGACAAGTCAGAGTAGTTTTTCGATGTTCGAATCTCTTATATCGATTATGAAGAAACAATTCAAGGTATGAAAAAAAAAGGGAAGAAATCAGAGGAGACCCACGTTTGTTTAAAAACGTTACCATCCTCATATATATGAAAACTTGTATCAATGAATATTACGAAGGTAAATCTAGAAAAGCGCATTTGACGATTAAAACTATAACGTGTTGTTTTCATTTTGTATGCTTTTTAGTAGTTTTACATGTATTTCATACAACACTATATTTCTGTTTCTGAAGTTGGCGTTATTACACGCCAAGAGGGCTTTTTGGTTTGTTCAAGTATAAATATTTATTTCGTCAACCAAAATCCAATGATCAGACATATAATTTAGTATTTTGCACAAACATAAAAGCAAGACGAAAGATACCAAAGGTATACATATTAATATGAAGTTCTAGGAATTGACCATTTTCTCAAATAAGACGTTTTCTATTTATACATTTTTAAAGACAGACTGACAGATACCATACACATACAAATGTAGATATATGCCCTAGTCTGAGCTTATTTTCCGATACGATTAAAAAAATTGACGAAAAAATGTCATTTATTCAAAATAATAAAACGCCAAACATGCATGTTTCTAAATTAATAATATTTATTTGGAGCTAATTAGACCATGTATGTTTTCTTGTGAGCAGATATTCTCTATGAAGGAAATAATAAGAGGAAAGCTCTGGAATAACTAGACGTGTTTCGTATCTTCTAGGGTTGGTTGGGTTATAATTTTTATACTCCATTTGCAGGCACTTATATTATGTGCGTTTTTCCTTTTTAGCCATGGCGTTGTCAGTTTGTATTCGACTTATGACATTGAATATACATCTGGTATCTTTCGACTTGACTATACCTGATTTATCACTTATTTATGGTTCGATGGGATAAATGCGGTAAAACGGTCACCAAGCTTTGTGTTAGTTAGGAAGTCTATGAAGCGGAATGGTATAGAAGCTTTAAATTAGTTAGGGGGACATTACCAATATTGCAGAACGAGAAATTAAGGGATGATAATGATACTAAGAAGCTCCTGTATAAAGTCAGTGTCATATTATAAGGAGTCTAGCTGAAAGGTTTTGTGGAAAATAGTACATTTTGACATACTGATCATTCGCGATAGTGCACATTTTGTATGATTTACTGTCATGGTTTTAAAACATTAGTCATTAAACGCATTTCACATATTCACGGACAGAAACAAATTACAAAGGAGAAGATTTTTGTAAAAAGTCTACGATGACAACTTACAACGACTGTTGGCATTAAGCGATCATGGTAAATACGC
Organism: Mytilus galloprovincialis; assembly: GCF_965363235.1. Classification (NCBI taxonomy): domain Eukaryota; kingdom Metazoa; phylum Mollusca; class Bivalvia; order Mytilida; family Mytilidae; genus Mytilus; species Mytilus galloprovincialis. The sequence continues at coordinate 7,040,760 of NC_134846.1, read as the reverse complement.
AAATGGTTAAATGGTTCACAGGGCGAAATTAGCAGAAAATTTACAGATCAGATGACAATTGTGATATAAAACATAGTCATGTTTTATGCCTTCCTTGTCCTATAATATCCTTGAGATCATGCGGTTAACTTTTTTTGGACAATCTGCATGTTCTATATGCGCAAATTACTAAATTCAATACAAAAAAAGTTAATCTATATAGAAACTAGTTATGATTTGATTGTAACGAATTGGTGAAAATAAAAAAAATAAAAACGTTCATGCTTAAACATTCATACATGATTCTATAAAAATAATTTGATTTTCAATTGGAATAGTAAATACAGTTGGCCATGGGTTTAAGGAATACTATGAAGGTCTGTAAGAGAAATTAACTGAATTAATAATATCGAACTTCAAGATTTAGTATAAGCAGAAACGATTGAATTCCTACAATTTCATTTGTGGAAAAGACTTTATAATTTAATAGTTCATGTATATTTTCAAAGAGGAAGTTGTTTAATTTATAACACTAAAAATCTAATTTAAACCTGTTTTGCATGAATAAAGATGTGCAATATAATACATTTTTTAAATGACATTTAAATCAATATTTATTTTTTGACACGAACAGTTTCTTTTGTGCTGTATATACGTATTGTTTTTTTTGTAGATACTACTTCAAATAACTTTATCAGTATTGTATACATACATTTTTTAAAGCTTTTAGTCCACTCTACTTAAACATTTGAACAATGTCTGTCTTTGTACCGTCAAAGTTTGTAAAATCTTTGTAATTATACAAATCAAATTAAAAACAATTGAGGAAAACTTGAACCCTCCAAAATTTGATTTCGAATTCTTGACTCGATATGTCTATCTTAGCATCACAAAATATTGTACATATAGAATGCGACGGATAGGCTGATTTTGAAAACAAAATATATCTTATCGTAAAACTACATTAAACAAAATAAATGTAAGAGTTACTGGTCTCCTTCTAAACGTGTTACATGTACAGACATATTTTGATAAAAAATATAAATTCTGTTTAAGGAATTCGAAATAAATAGACATTATACTCATTTTGTAGCACAGTAAGCATTGGTCCTGGTTATTTTTAACCTTAAGCTTAATCTTTTTGCGTTATAAAGTTTAAACAATTTGATTTGCTAAAATAATGTTGAAAAAATGCCACATATAAACATTTTCGTAAAGAAAACCAAGACATCAACTTCCTCATCAGATCTGCTTATCATTGCACACGTATCGATTAAAAAATATTTGCCTAACAAATAAAATCAAGTCAATAAACGACATATGCCTCAATGGGTTTGAATGGTATCATATTTTTGACGTGTGTAAATTATATTTATAAATCCAATTTTTTGAAACAGGTAAAGTGCTTTTAACTGTTTAGTAGATATTCGACTTCGAGTGAATTTTACTTAGCAACATGGTTTTAAGAAATCCATGTATGCTTTTACTAATAATCATTTTTCTTGGAATATACACGGGGACTATAGATATGTGTGTGAGAAGTGGAGGCGGTGGCAGTAGAATAAGTGGAAGTGGTGGTTCAAATAGCGGAAGTGGGGGTTCAGATAGCGAAAGTGGAGGGTCAAATAGCGGATCCGGAGGTAGTGATGGAAGTACAGGAGGTAGTATGAAACAGATAAATATAAAGATAAGATAAAAATAAGATGTGATTGCTACTGAGACAACTCTCTATCAGAAAACAAAATGACACAGAAATTAAAAGCTATATGATTTCATTATACCGGTATTGAAAAAATTATAATTGTAAAACATGTTTTCAAATATTTGATAACAAATGGATAGAATATTATTTTAATTACGAACAATTATTTTATGTCGAAATCATTAATGTGGCAATAATATTACTGTTCTATATCTTTCATTATGATTACAAAATGTATTGATTGTTTTTTTTTTTTTAACTTGAACTGGCGTACTTTGTTAATACTCATTCTGTCAAATATTTTATTCACGCTTTGATTCAGCCATTTCTTGAATAAAAAGAGACATTTCAGCAAAAAAAAAAAACCAACAACCCAGTTTTGCTTTCACAACATATGCAGTTTTTTTTTATTAACAATTTTGATAAATATAATAACAAAAACGTTCATTTGTTATCCTCAATCAGCGTTCTCATTAAATCATTTGTAAAATAAAATATTGAAGTTCCACCTTCAACAAATTTACACTTACGGGGAAAATGAAATCTTATGTATCAATATACAATCCAAATTTATTGAAATATAAATATTTAGAAGGCGATCAGAGTTGTACAGATATTGGTGGAGTTTGTCAAGATGACAGTGGTAAATGTGGTGGATCATATTACTCTGGAAAGTGTTCTGGTGGCGCTAACAATCGATGTTGTACAACTAGCGCAGAAGGTAATTAACATGTTGAAGTATACAAAATTGAATGTAGATGTTTGTTGTTAAAGATGTTTGTTACTCTTTATAGTTGACTTTTGGATTTATGTTTGAAACCCTCTAGTTTCGTTCATTTAATGGAACTCAACAAATATTGCCCGCTTACCCCTACTTTTCCATTGGAATTTTATGACGAATAGTTTTGAAAGCCATTTTTGAATATCTTGAGAGTCCTTGTTAATTTTCATTCTGATTGAAAGAAAAGGATAAATTTATGGAAAATCTAGCGAGAATCACTTTCCTTCAAATTGTTCATTGCTCCTATTCGAAAAACCAGGTCATTTACATTTTATTTTTTCTGATTTTTCAGTTCCGTTATTTATATACTGTCAATTTATTATAGTCTTTTTAAAAGGTTGTTATTCAAAACAGAGCAAACACATCATTGAGAACAAATTTCTGCAAAGACTGTTCTAAAAGAGTCATTCTTCACTGCATTTTACGGAGTATATATCTCCCAATTGATACGATTGTATTTCCTATCATGATTTCCTTGGTAGAAAATTGCTGCTCACAAGGAAGCTATTAAACAAAGAGTTCGAAATGGTGAGGTTGAAATTATTAGTTCGTAAATTTTACGGACACTATCAAGAGTTGGTTGACCGTTATAGAATAACCGTTTCACATGTGATATCGAATATGTTCCGTATGTCGTAACTACAATAACCTTCTCTTTTCACGAATGTGAACTACCGAATTAGACTATTTACCGAATATGTAATAAAATAAGCAACACGACGGCTGCCACATGTGGAGCATGATCTGCTTACCCTTTCTGGAGCACCTTAAATCACCCTTAGTTTATGGTGGGGTTCGTATTGCTTAGTCTTTAGATTTCTATGTTGTGTGTTCTGTACTTTGATTTGTCTGTTGTCATTTTTTTATAAACCATGGCGTTATGAGTTTGTTTTCAATCTATGAGTTTGACTGTCCCTCTGATATCTTTCATCCATATATATACAGGAATGTTAGCAACCTCATAACACATATATACAGGAATATGGCCATTGTTATACTATAGTTCGTTTCTGTGTGTGTTATATTTTAACGCTGTGCCGTTTGTTTTCTCTTATTTTTGAGTGTGAATTCACATTACTATAAGACGTGTCACAGTACTTATCTATCCCTAATTCATGTATTTGGTTTTGATGTTATATTTGTTATTCTCATAGGATTCCGTTTGTGTGTTACATTTTAATGTTGTGTCGTTGTTCTCCTCTTATGTTTAATGCGTTTCCCTCAGTTTTAGTTTGTTAACCCGATTTTGTTTTTTGTCCATGGATTTATGAGTTTTGAACAGCGGTATACTACTGTTGCCTTTATTCATCCCTCTTTTACATGTGCTCATGTTGAAAGGTAAATAATTAATGGGACAACTCGGGGTTTACCCGACTGGATAACTCATGTTTAACATACACTGTTTAGGTATTGTGATGAATGATTTTTTTGAATGATGTTTGTGTACATTGTAACGTTAGTTCAGTTAATAATACACGCAAAAACATAATAAGAGTTCCTAGAATAAAGGGTCAGCATGTACACCGAGAAGGTAAAATGGAATATCACTGAAAAATGAGGATAAATAATATTGGATAGGAACATTTATTCAATATTGGAACTGGTCATTTATGGGCCCTCAAAGAGTTGTTGCAATGGTTAATAAATGGCAAAAAGGGTGGTGCCTTCTCGAAACCATGAATGGTATTACTGTAAACATATATTTTTTTTTAAAGAAATCGTTATATATATAGCTACAAGGGTAAAGACTGACATAAACACGAAATATACAAAATATTCAATTATTGGGATTAGGAAACAAAAGCAGTGCTCTTATATAAATACGTCTCCCTGAATGGTATGTATTGTCCAATTCCGATAAGACGTGCCTGCGTATACACACATTCCGCAAAACTTTGGCAAGGGTTTTACTGCCGTTCGGAACAGTACCAACTGTAACCATATTTATTTTCCAATCGCCCATATGGGTCTGTATTCTTAAGACAATGTTACAATTCGAAAGGTACACACCGTTATTTAGTACATGCTTTCTACCTTAGACAGCTTATCACATAGAAAACACCAGTACAATAGAGTGTACAAATATGTATGTTAGCAACCCCATATCATATTTTGAACTGAAATTTCTAAGTATCTTGTTGAATAATATCATGTGTATACAGAAGCTGTTCCAAAGAGGTTTGCGACATGCTCTCGAAAGGCTGAATTTGAAAAAGTTAAAATTTAAAAATATCAGTACATATCTGGGAATATGAATATGATGAAATAAAAATATTACATACAGTTTCATATTTTCCTTTGTTAAAGTTCAATTTCAAGGACAAATGAAAAAAATAGATTATGACATAAAATATGTTTCATCCTTGGTTTAGTCCATTTTTGGAAATATCCTTTAAATTTGCAATGGCTCGGTATTTATAAATTCTGCCATATGGTCCGAGAACACGATTATTTCGTAGTGCATTTCTTTTAGAACATAAATGAAAATAAAAAAAATCCCACCTGCGCTTTCTCAAAGAAACTTTTACAGTTTCTTTTGGGACAAATTATATCAAAATTATAGAAAACTTCATCGTCTCTAACTCAAAATATGGACAATTTTATCTTTAGGGCGTCTTGAAATCTTTTGACAGCTTCCGAAGTACTATTTTTCAACCTTTTTCACCTGGACCAAATCACTACTTTCCTTTAAAATTCTGGACCCAAATTTTTTTACAGTGTAATTTCACCCCCCTACTTGCAATTTGAGGCATTAAACATGGAGAAATAAATTTGGAAGGGTTATAAAAATTAATGGCAAGTAACCCACTGTCAACACTAGGGACTATATTTGTGAACAACGAAAAGGTCTCGGACCATATGGTTAACTTATTTTTCATTTTGGCCTCTGTGCTTTGTCTATTTAAAGAGTTTACATGTCATTTTGTTTTTCTTTGTTTACATAGTTGTTCTTTTTTTTTATAGTGATTAAGATGAAAACACAACGTTGACTACTGTACCCATTTTTGTTTACATTCTTCCTATTGTGTCATAAGGACATGTCTGTTCTTAGTCTGAAATATGACAGTTGTGTTCCATTATTAGGTCGATGTTTATGAGCTTTTAAGTGTCTTTCCGTTTAGAACTTTCCCTTGACTTTTGTATTTTCATTATTTTATTTTCTGGTATGCTTAAAGATGTCTGCAATGTAGTTTCCTTATTCTAGACGAATTTTATTCGATACAATACAAGTAATACTTTGGGTAGAAATGAATTTAGTAATATGACCTTGAATGTGTGTAGTGTTTTTCGAGATTGAATCGATATCCGGGCTTTGTAATTTTGGTATTCTAGAGACCTTACTTTTTCAGAATCGTGATTTCATTCAAAATTGCAAATGCTATTGTTTTATTGTGAATTGGCCGTTTCAGAATCCAGAAAATTAGGAATAATGTCACTGTTCGTATATGTTGGATCTCAAAACTAAAAATAGTGTGGTAAAATTTCATTTGAATAAACTGTTGTTTACCAAAATTGCTCTTTAGAGTACACTTTGAAAATATTACCTCAATTGTATTCTGAGTCGGTAAATTACCGTACGCGTATTGCAGCATTCCGTTAATAAAAGTATTTTACTTAATAACACGAATGTGTCCCCAGTACATGGAGACCTCATCCGCACTATCATTTTCTATGTTCAGTTGACCGTGAAAAATAGGGGAAATCTCTAATTTGGCATAAAAACTAGAAAGATCATATCATAGGTAACATGTGTACCAAGATTCAAGTTGGTTGGACCTCAACTTCATCAAAAACTAACTCGACCAAAAACTTTAACCTGCAGCGGGACGCACGGACAGACGCACAAACGGACGCACAGACGAACGCACGGACGGACGCACGAACGGACGGGCGGACGCACAGACCAGAAAACATAATGCCCATAAATGAGCTTAAAAAAGGGGATCAAGAGTGACTGGTTTTACTAGATTTTTAAAAACAATTGTATTTATTTTCAAAGACTTTTATTCCTAGTTTATCTAAATCTAAAAGATGAAAAGTGTAATGATTTTTTTTCATTGTGTTTTAGAAAAGGATACAAATGATTGTAGTGGTGTGACGATTATCTCCCGTGATAGTTGGGGAGCCAGGAGAACTAAAAGCAGTTCAATCATTAGGGTACCAGTTCCTAAGATGTTCATTCATCACACCGTCACAAATCCATGTTCATCGTTCTCTGAATGTATCTCAAGAATGAAACAAATACAAAACTACCACATGGATAATAGAGGTAACTTATAAACACCGTAACAAATACATGTTCATCGTTCTCTGAATGCATCTCAAAAATGAAACAAATACAAAACTACCACATGGATAATAGAGGTAACTTATAAACACCGTAACAAATCCATGTTCATCATTCTCTGAATGCATCTCAAGAATGAAACAAATACAAAACTACCACATGGATAATAGAGGTAATTTGAACACTTAGATTATATGTTTTTTTCATAATTGGTTCATAGATCTTCATCTTTTTAATAAGCTTTGGATTTCCAATAGGTTTGTCTCGAGAGACATTGAGTGTGGAAATGTGCATATATTGCTGACGAATAGAACCGTTTATGTTATTATGATAATTGTTTTGAAAAATCAAATGACTAATAATTTACTATAGACCATGATTAATTTTTAAAACATGTAAAAGGCAATGCTAAGCACATTTTATTATACGACTTTTGTAATTGAATGTTTCGTTCTGAAAATGAATGCAGATAAGGCCACGTATTCCTCTAAGAAGGACGTCATACAAAATGCAGTTTAACAAACAATAAAGAATTCGAGTTTTGTAAGATTTGCAGTTACAAGAAGTAAGTCTACACAACAACCAGAAGGAAACTAGTCACTCACGAAGAGAATTAAAGTTTATGAAACTTCTTAAAGCTAAATATAACTCATAATAATAGAAATTTCTCGTCTTTATCATCTTACAGGGTATGCTGACGTTGGATACAGTTTCCTAGTTGGAGAAGATGGGAAAATATACGAGGGAAGAGGTTGGAGTCGTGTTGGAGCTCATACAGAGGGTTACAATAGCGTTGGATTTGGTATATCATTCATTGGAAATTTCATGACTCTGGAACCTAACACCGTCGCTTTAAATGCAGCCAAGGCTTTGATTCAGTGTGGAATCAATAATGGCAAGATATCCACCTCCTATAAATTGTATGGACATCGCGATACAAAATCAACAGACTGTCCTGGTGATAAATTGTACGACATTATCAAATCATGGCCTCAATATCATCATGATCCATAAGTCCATTTTAGTTTGTTACATTTTGACAAATGATGGTGTGGATGATTTTGTCAAAATAGAAAAATATTTTTTTTTTATAAAGGGGGAAAGGGGGAGGGGAGTTATTTACTGGAAAATGGGAGCAGAAAATTAAAGAACATTTATAGAGATGATAATGGTGGCTTTTCATTTATTGAAAACTGATAAATTTTGAACCCTATCTATCCCGTGACACCCTCTTGAATGTCTTATGCGTTCCTTAAACATGTATTTATCTGTTACATTGTGTATATCACAACTTTTGATGAACACGAACTTCAATAGTGTATGTGTTTTTTTCTAATAAAATATGTGTCAATAAAACGTTTCATATTATTAAACAAACTGCTTTGCCACGGTTCATTTCAAAGTTTTTTATAAGGTATAAATGGCTCTAAAAATTACTAGTGTTAACCCATTCAAACGGTTAAACCAACTGTATAATCTTTATAAAAGATAGAAAACGAGAAACGTAAAACACTTATCAACCTTATCAACAAACGACAACTACTGAACATCAGATTCCTGACTTAGGACAGGTGCAAACAATTACAGCGGGTTTTAAGGTACCAAACATTCATCCTTGCCCGAAACAATAGTGTTACATCACAACATAGAAAGACACGAAACAATACTGTAATATCACAACATAGAAAGACACATAATAAAATAGTAATTGAAATGGTTAGACTCAATCAATGACAATACCACTATACCAATCAGAATGAAACTATTTACTTTTAAAGTTTTTCATAACTCTTTTTAGAGTGGCTCATGTTGTTTTAAATATTACTGTAATTTTATAAATGTATAAATGTATGTCAATTTTGAGGTGAGACTCTAATAAAGTATTTGTCTTGTCTTGTCTTGTCTTGTCCTTGAAAATACAAATAACATGCATTGTAAGCGATGTCAAACTTAAATCCCAGTAGGACTGTTTATTCTTTCTATATGAATGTTTTATTTAAGAATGAATAAATAATAATTATAATGAATCATCGTCCGAATCAAATTTAAAAGGCTGTTTCTTATCTTTCATTTAGGTGCTTTTATATAATGTCAAGTATTCCGAGTATCTACCAAAGGGCAATAACTGCAACACATTTTTGTTAACATTTTCACAAATGTCTCAATAGAAATGTTAGCGTCACATTGGTATCAATGTACTTTTCAATATAACTTTTATTTCTAGGTTGAAATATTTCAACACACATATGACATTGACCATGTTGATCAAACTTGTCCAAAACGTTAGGCATATAAACTTTTGATAAAAATTCATAAAAATCAACAGGAAGTGGAGGTATGAGACGCATTGTAGCATTAATTGCATAAGCCATTTACCAAAAATATATAACAGAATTCCTGTAAAAACAATCGATTGGCATTAGCTCTCAAAGAAATTACTTAACTCAATCATAAACTGATATGTTTTTCAAAGTCAAGTTATTGATAATCGCTAATGTTTTAAATTTGCCTTGAACATTACTTTCATATGAAAAAAATAAACAGTCCTAAAGGAGATTTAAGTTTGACATCGCTCACAATGCATGTTATTTACATTTTCAAGGCGCATAACAACTTTAAAATTAAAAAAAAAAAAAGTTTTTGGGCTTTGATGTTCATTCTGGTTCATAGAGATTTTTCTGATTAAACCCATTGATTTTAATTTCACAAATCCTGGCATCTGTGACAGGGCATACAAGACCTGATGGCAGGATGAACCAATATTTCATTGAATTAAAAATGTCGATCAACACGAATTTTGAAAGCCATCCGACACGTTGCTGATACAAATCGTTGATTAAAATTTTCAAACAGTCTGCAAAAAAAAAAACAGACGCCGTATATCGATATGTCCCTCGTACCACGTTAAGGCTGGGAAAATTAACAATTAGAACACCAACGACTAGATACATGTAGCATGGAAGTTATACCTCAGGTCATGAATGTAGCTAGGCATACATTGTCCTTACCCTAGTTTGATTGACCCATGTAATTTTGTATGCATATGCTGAAGTATACATATTAAGTACTATTATTAAAAGAAAAAAAGCTACATAATGAGATTTTTTCAAATTTGAATGAAATCAAAAGACAAATAATCTCTTCAAAAAGATAAAACATACAAAATGAATAATCATTCACCGGAATATGAAACTTAATCAAATAATATATCACTTCATGCTGTTTCACAACTTGGATTTTATAACAATAAATATATTTTTACAAAGCAAACAATTTTAGAAGGATAAGATTTGACTTCAATATTTATCTTGAATTGATAGGAATCGTGATAAAGGTCTTTTAATTAAATTGGAATTGTTATATAAAAAGCAACCGCGCGTTTTTTAAATCCAATTACAAAAAAAATGTTTTTGTTGTTGCTCTGCAATGCCAGTGTAAAACAACGAAACACGAATATCATTCATTTGCTTTAAAAAAAAAAAAAAAAAAAGAAGAGGGCAATATCCACTCTTTGACCTCTTTTTCTTCTTAGGATTCATCATTTTTCATCGATATGCGACAGAATTAAACTTATAACTGGGTTTGTGCGAAATTGAAAAAGACGGCGGGTGTCACAAGTGTAGCAGGATAATTATGTATATCATTGAAGAGCACTTTCGAGGACCCCAAGTTTGTTTTTGGTGTTCGTGTTGCTTAGTTTTTAGTTTTCTATGCTATGTTTTCTGCCATAACGTTGTCAGTTTGTGTCCTTTTGGTATCTTTTGTCTCTCTATTTCACATACTTAAGTTTATAGTCGTTAGAATCTAGACGGTTGTTATAATGCACTCATTGAACAAGAACTACTAAATAACGGTTTGTTTTATTTTTAAGATTTTATGTACAGAAACTGTGGTGTGCTGTTTATCTTTTCAATTAATTTTCAACTTTAATTGTGTTACTGTAAAAATTGAAGATTTTGTATGATTGCCAAAGAGTTACTCAGTATCAGAGACCAAATGACGGAGAAGGTCACCAACTACAGTTCATTGTAAATAAAGGCAACAGATGTATACCGTTTGTTCGAAGGTTATAAATCGATAGAGAGAAAACAAATCCGAGTTACAAACTAAAACCGAGGGAAACGCATCAACTATAAGAGGACAACCACCAAAACAACAGAAACACTGAAGTGCAATAAACAACAATCGACAATGCAACACACACAGAAACGAACTATAAGATAACAACTGCCATTTCCTGACTTGGTGCAGGACATTCTAAGAAAAATGGTGGGTTGAACCTTGTTTTGTGGCTAGCCAATCCTCGCGCTTTTAAATGTAACACATAAAGAATATTCAGGACAGAAAAACGCACAAATAAACATTACAATCATAGTACTTTCTACATGCTAATAACAGAATAAAAACGAACACGTAAAACAACCTAGGACAGCACACAAAAACAGCACAACAGAACCACGAACTTTCTGTCACAAGACTGTATTAATGCCACAAAAGTGACGTCAAAAGACTGTATCAATGCAAGAAAACTTACGTTATATTATTCAAGACGAGGTCTGCAATTATGTTATTTGATGTATTTCATAACAACAATATAGAATTGTGTTTTCTGAGTAATTAGATAACTAATTTGTATTGTCTAGCTATGTCCGTATCTCTTCTAAATCAAACTAAAACAAATAAATCGTGTACTTATAGTTGCTAAATGGACTGGGTAATTAATTATCTTTACTACTACATACAAATAGATAATAAAAATAATTAAAAAAAATAAAATTACACCTACAAATGAAAAGTCATTTAACAATATGCGATAAAAATTACAATTTCAACATCATGGATAAATACATGTTCGACAAACAAATACAGTTACACGTCTTATAGAAATGCAAATTCACACTCAATATAACAGTCATATTAAGGAATCGGTAACCTTGTTGAGAAAAAAGTAAAACCACAAAAATACCGAACTCCGAATAAAATTCAATATGGTAAGTCCCGAATCATATGGTAACAGGCATTTTCAAATGTAGAAAATGGTGGATTGAACCTGGTTTTATAGTGCGAAACCTTTCTATTGTATGTCAGTCAATTCCATTACATTTATATAGATGCGTGAACAAAACAGACATACAAGGTAAATTTGTCAATAGTTATCAAAAGTACCAGGATTATAATTTAGTACGCCAGACGCGCGTTTCGTCTACATAAGACCCATCAGTGACGTTCGAATCGAACAAGTACAAAGTTGAAGAGCATAGACGATGCAAAATTCCAAAAAGTTTTGCCAAATACGGCTAAGGTAATATATTCCTGGGCAAGAAAATCCTTAGTTTTTCGAAAATTCAAGGTTTTGTATCAGGAAATTTATAAAAATGATCACATAATTGATATTCATGTCAACACCGAAGTGCTGTCAAAATATGGGTTCAACAATCATCATTGTGTCACAATCTATTAGAATAATGATATAGATTGATCCTTCGATATTATTTATTGATTTTTAATCCGGCGACGGTAAAAGCGTAAGCTTTATAATTGGAGGGTATAACCTTTCGATACTTCATATCTTGCATATATCTTGCATATTATATTCTTAAACTTCCGCCCGTTTAATTTACATTTGTACGGTTTACTGACTACTTAAAAACTGTATCACTTATAATGAGTTATAATTCTAGGCTAATTATATGTAGTAAAGAGAATAGTCCAATTTTCAATAAAGTGTTTACATTTGAAGAAATGTTTACAAAGGGAAGCAACATTAGGTATATCAAGCAAGTTAAAAGAGCATGATGCAATGTATGGGTAAGGTCAAAGTTTATACCTTGTAAGTACAAGTAAAATGATTAGCACAATTATAGTGATTACGCAATGGAATTTCTAAAAGATTACGTACTTTGAAACCATCAAACCGTGCTCTTTTCCTACGGTTTGTATTCACAGGTCGGTCCTACCTGGATTTTGTTCCAATCTAAAAAAAAAAACAAACCTGTAATCATGTAAAAACAAACGCAACCTTATTAGAAGCTGTGGATCATCTCCTTAATATACAATATTAAGTAAAATATAGACTTTTTTGTATGAAGCTAAGAAACTGGGGAAGGGCGAGGTTTTATCGCACCGTTCACCAGTTTTGTGCCCGAGTACAAAAAGTTTATATTTTTTCTGATATAGACCTAATATTGTTTTTATACTGCAACTTTAATTAATACATTGATAGCTTTTTAAATTGTAACACAAATTTTAAACTTATTTCATCCCCACATAAGCCCCTGTTGATGAAGAAAGCGTGCCTTGATGAAATTGACATTGCACACAATCATTGACAATATAGCTGTGTTACTATATTTAGGAAATAAACACAACTAGTGGCAGTGTAAATAAAAACCTAATTGATATGACTGAAGCAATTTATTTCAACTAGACTATTCTCAGTCAAGTTAATAATTATTTCTAATTTATAAATGCTACAAACTGATTTAAAGCAATGCATTTTCATGTGTAGATCTGTGTACAGTCATAAAGGATAATATATAATTTGCAAAGTAATACACCGATGCACAATACATGCATGTGCATCAGATAGGTAACAAGAGGCTTATGAAAGCCTGATATCGCTCACCTTTAATTTCCTTCATTTTACCTATTTTATAGATCTTACTTTGCTGCACAACTTTGTCATTTACCCTTTTTCTATTTCTATAATAATATTAAAGATGATAGTTATACATAACAAAAACTGTAAAAATACCCCCCCCCCCCCCCAAACCCCCGAAAAAAGAACTATTCTGGATAGTAATCCAACAATAAGTTGACCTATTGGCTTGAAGATAACTTAACAGGAAGATCAAAACCTGTTATACTTCACCTATGATAGTTTTGCTCTTCCTGCTTAAGATTTCGAAATGAAAGCAAACAACTTCATCTGACCCTAATGATCTATTTCAAGAATCTTCCGTCATGTTTTTAAATGGATCAAACAACAGTCTCCGGGACAAGTTTGCAATTCCGCTGAGTGCAAAAGTTGTCACCTTAATTTTTGGAGTTAAGTCAAAAGTAAGTTGATAACTTGGTTGGTATTGGCTCTCTGATATTTGTCCTAAACATTTTTGCATCTAGCACCACTGTTGAAAAAGTTATGCCCCTTTTTTCAACAATTTCCTCAGAGGAAAAGTACTTTTCCTCAAGGGAAATCAAATTTCCCTGAAGGAAAAAGATTTTTCCTCAAGGGAAATTGTTTTTTCCTCAAGGGAAAAAAGATTTCCCTTAGGGAATTTGCTGCATAATAATTTCCTTTGAGGAAATTCTATTTCCTTAGAGGAAATTCTTTTTCCTTAGAGGAAATTCTTTTTCCTTTGAGGAAATTTGCAGCTTCAAATTTTCCTTGGAGGAAATACTTTTTCCTGTGAGGAAATTTGTAGCTTCAAATTTTCCTTGGAGGAAATACTTTTTCCTGTGAGGAAATTTTTGACAAACACTTTTCCTTGGAGGAAAATTCAAGACAACAAATTTCCTCTAGGGAAATCATTGTTCTTCAAATTTCCTCTAAGGAAATTTCTGAACATCAAATTTCCCTTAAGGAAATGTTTTCCCTTATTTTTACTTGTTAAACATTTCTTCACTACACCATGTATACAAACAGTATGAATATAATTATTACAAGACTGTATAATTGATGCAAATGATATTTAAAACTTTAATAAATGTTTGACTCAACATTTTAATGACATTGAAAATAATACAGTCTGACTGTTTAGATCTAGGTATTGTTTATACTTTTTATATAAATTTAACTTTGATTTATATTTTTTTTTGGAGCAAATGCTTCTATTTTCTTTGTAATTGTTTCAATGCAATACATTAATAAGCAACCAATTTGAATGTCATACCATTTGTGGTGTTCTAAAGAATTTGTTTATATATTTGCAGATTAAATAATAAAATAAACACTTTTCGTGTTATTTTAAATTAGAATTTCTTCTGTTTCAGCTTGTATACAGTTATTCAATCCACTACGTAAGAATTCAGTGAATACATTATTCCATTCACTAATCAATTCCCTTCAATTCTAAGAGAAATCATTTTTGCAAATTGTTCTTCAATGATCTTCTTCTGTATATTTGATATGAGGGAGCGGTGTAAATGAGTGGATAAAACTGGTGTTCCTTTTTTCAACAACAAAATAGTATTTGTTCAGCATTCTCCTTTCTTTTGATTAAGATATGTTGTTGCTTTTATGCAATAGTGTTTTTGTGTATCTATGATAGAACTCCATTTTGTTTATGGTCATTATCATGTGATAATGTTGAAATTTCCTATTTCTTTTTTGCAGGAAAGCACACATTCCATTTCAAATTAATCCAATTATGCACTATGTAAATAAATTTCAACTTTAAGTTTCCTCTTCAGTAATGACCTATTGATCATGAAAACCAAGATGTCTGATCACCTATAAATACACAAAATAAACAAATAAAATGTTATAAATGGAGAGAAAAACAGCAATAAATGTTTTTCATGTGTATCTTTCCTTATTAAAATACATTAAGTAAACTTGAACTCGAGAAAAATAAATAACTGCGATGTAGACTAGAAAGTATAAAATGCCAAATAAAGTATTCACGAAAAATTAGTTGATTTACAGAAGTCAAGTCCGTGTTTGCAGGAAATTTACATCATTGGTTGTCTGGTGGAGAGTTGTCTTATTGGCAATCATACCACATCTTATTTTTATATAACCTTGCCATATTCCTATTGTGTCTGTCCAAAGTTCAGAGCCTGTAGCTTTTGTCAGTTTAGTCTGACACTAAAATTTAGTGGTTGTTGTTGTTGTTGTTTCATACGGTCATATTTATTTTTTGTAATTTATTTTGTTATAAACTAGGCAATTACCATGATTAGTTTTACAGTTTGGATTGTTTCAATGTTTCATCTTTAGGTCTTTTATAGCTGCCTACTTTGACTATAGTATAGGGTATGGATTTTCTCATTATTGAAGGTCGTAACAGGCCTACAATTGCTTTCTCAAAGCCGGCCCATGATAGTTTTCATATTTAATATACCACATCTTTTAATTTTTATAGTAATCATGATACTAATAATCATCTTTCAAGTTTAATAACTTTTTTATATTAAAAGGTGCCTTACCATTTAGGTTTAGTTGGCTTCTGCAAATTTTACATTGCCTATCATTTCTGCTGTATATAATTTCTCTGTATCTTCTATAGTTCTTGTCCTATACATAAAAGAGTAAAAGTTGAATGACATCTTGCATCAATATTTTTTTCTGTTTAATGTACATTATGTATATTAATGTGTGTTTAATAAAAATCTAAACCGTGAGTGCTTGATAAGCTTCTTGCCCTTGTAGCTGGTCTTTAAGCTTTAAATAAATTTTAACGATCGACTAAAAAACTATGAGCACTGTGCAAATAAGACCCCTGCCCTCCAAAAAAAACAAAACATGCACAAACAGTGGTATTTATTGACATAAAACATGTATATAATATGGCTCCATTTATAGATATATATCTCGAGTGACTATAAGTTTAAGGCTGCGATTTTTTTAACAAATACATAAATTTCTAAAAACCTTTCAAAGTTTTTGAAAATGGACAATTTTAAAATAACTTTGCAACAACTAAAGTTCCTTAACTCTGCATCTTATAAAAAATATACATGATAAATAGGGAATGATACTCCAGCTTGCATATTATTCAAAGTTTTAAAGGAACATAACTGAAGAACGGTAAAAGTTTTACTACCAAAATTTGAAATTGATCTGATTAAAATTATGATAAAAAGTATTTTTTTAAAGTTTAATAAAATTTGGTTGAGGAAAACTTAAGTTAGAAGGCCGAAACAATTTTTTCCATTTTTAAAGAACATAACTATAGAATTTAGTAAAAGAGACACTACCAAAATTCAAACTTAATCTGTATTTTGTGATGATAAGCATTGTGTATTGATTTCATAACATTTGGTTGAGACAAACTAAATTTTAGAGAACAGGAAACCAAAAATTCAGCATATTTTCCCCATTTCTAAAGGGGCATAACTCTGATACTCTAGTACAGTAACACTGACATCACCAAAATTCAAACTTGATCTGAGAATTGTGATAACAAGCTTTTGTAAAAGTTTAATTGAATTTGGTTGAGGCAAACTAAAGTACTGTAAGAGAACAAAAAACAACTTTGGGACAGACGGACAAACGATCTGACAAGTGTTAAACATTATGCCCCCTCCACTTTGGGTCATAATAATAACTAGAGGCTCTCAAGAGCCTGTGTCGCTCACCTGTTAATGTGTTTACTGATGTCGGCCATCTTTGTTGGTAGGCGGGGTCATTAGACACTCTTTTTAAAAATAGATACCCTAGTATTATGATTGTGGCCAAGTTTGGTTAAATTTGGCCAAGTAGTTTTAGAAAAGATTTTTATACAAGTTACAAAAATGAGGAAAAGTTGTTTAATATTGACTCTAAAGGGCAATAACTCCTTAGGGGGTCCTCTAACAATTTTGATCATGCTGACTTATTTGTAGATCTTACTTTGTTGAACATTATTGCTGTTTACAGTTTATCTCTATCTATAATAGTATTCAAGATAATAACCAAAAACTGCAAAATTTTCTTAAAATAACCAATTTAAGGGCAGCAACCCAACAACAGGTTGTCCGATTCAACTGAAAATTTGTGAGGGGATATATCTTATTCTGATGGACATTAAAATCTTGAAAGATTTGCCCTAAATGTCTTGGTTTCAAAGATATAAAGCAAAAACTGCATTTTACCACTATGTTCTAATTTTAGCCATGTCGGCCATTTTGTTTGGTAGGCTGGGTCATCGGACACATTTTTTAAACTATAAACCACAATGATAATTGTCGCCAAGTTTGATTAAATTTGGCAAAGTAGTTTTAGAGAAGAAGATTTTTAGAAAAGTTACAAAAAATGATGAAAAGTTGTTAAAAATTGACTATAAAGGGCAATAACTCCTTAAGGGGTCGACTGGCAATTTTGGTCTTGTTGACTTATTTGTAGGTCTTACTCTGCTGAACATTATTGCTGTTTACAGTTTATCTCTATCTATAATAGTATTCAAGATAATAACCAAAAACTGCAAAATTTCCTTAAAATAACCATTTCAGGGGCAGCAACCCAATAAAAGGTTGTCCGATTCGTCTGAAAATTTCGGGGCAGATAGATCTTCACCTGATAAACAATTTTACCCCATGTCAGATTTGCTCTAAATGCTTTGGTTTTTGAGTTATAAGCCAAAAACTGCATTTTACCCCTATTTTCTATTTTGGTTGGTTTGACGGGTCACGCCACACATTTTTTAATCTAGATATCCCAAGGATGATTGTGGCCAAGTTTGGTAGAATTTGGCCCAGTAGTTTCAGAGGAGAAAATTTTTGTAAAAGTTTACGGACGACGGACGACGGACGCAAAGTGATGAGAAAAGCTCACTTGACCTTTCAGGTCAGGTGAGCTAAAAAGGGAGTTTGTCAAGATATAAAAACAATTCACCAAAGTTTCATAAAAATTTGTGAAAGCATTCTTGAGACTATCCTAATCCCAAGTCATGATAGTACAATGACATAAATCAGATTTTTTTTTAAATTAAAAGGAAAATTATCATGTTTATGTTATACAAAAATAATTCACCAAGTTTCATGAAAATTGCTCAAAGCATTATTAATAGTATACGTACTGGAAAAATTCCCCCTTTTATGAATAAAATCCCTAACTTTAAATCAAAAAATTTAAAATCCCTAAAAATTAAAAAGGAGCTTAATCATCATGATTATATCAATAGATAATTCACCAAAGTATTATGAAAATTTTATGATTAATGTATTCTAATTCCAAGACTATCTAAGACATTGTTTGTTTGAATTAAAAAAGCTGGAATAAAGTACCTGCTAGAATTCAGGAGAATTAGACCAAATCAGGCTATCTTCTAGATTATCAGACAATTGACTGTAGAAAAGGAATTTTCTTTTTTCTTATTTAGCTATTTGTTATCTCTTTCCTTAATATATACTGAACTAAGCCATTTTTTCACATATTTTTATTGTTTTTTCTCTCTTGTGACTTGTTATTTAACATAACAAAAAAAAAACAAAGGCAATGAAAGAGAAACTGACAATGCCAAGGCAAAACATAAGATGCAGAAAAGAAAAACAAAACAAAACACTAAGCAACACCAACATCACCAAAAAACTAGTGTTGAATTCATGTGCTCAGTCAGTCAGTGAGAGTTCGCAGATCCTGACCTACTATATCTATGCTTAAAAACCTAAAAATCATATAGTTCTAAACAAATTTTGTAAATTTATACTTGATTAAAATGTTGTCATAAATAGCATAGACACCTCTGAGTTTTGAGAACCACATGTGTTAATTGTGCGAGTATAATCATTGATAATCATGCACAAGATTGACTTTTAAAAGCCTATATATTGAAATTTTCTGAAAATATTGCATGCATTTATTAATATGACCAATTTCAAGAAATGCACAAAGATGTGAGATGATTTATATAATTGTAATTTCAGGAATTTACAGTAAAGGCTTTTATCCTCACTGCATTTTGCACTTTTCCTAATCCAGGAGCCAGAAGTTATGGCCTTTGAGACCTTTGTATGATTTTTATTTTAGTTTCTTTTTTTTATATTGAAGAGTTTAGTATGACGTCCATTATCACTCAACTAGTATATATTTTTGTTTAATGGCAAGCTAAAGCATGCCTCACAGGCACGGATCCAGGGGGGTGGGGGCTGAGGGTTGGTCATGTTGGAACCCCCTTTCTTTATTGGACGATCAATGCATTTGAATGGGGACATGTAGTTGGACACCCCCCCCCCCCAAAAAATTGTCCTGGGTGAGGAACCCCTCCTTTATATGACTAGATCCACCCCCGTCTCAGGTTCCGGGATTTTCTCGTTGCAATGAAGACCCATTGGTGACCTATGGCTGTTATCTGCTCTTTGGTCATGTTGTTATCTCTTTGATACATTCCCCATTTCCATTTTTATTTTCTTTTCGGTTCTATTATAAATATTAGAAACGAGTTTGGCGCCTTTACAAAAATATAATTGTCTGTGCTGATAGGGGAGTATGTGTGCATACCAATATTTAAATTTTCTAGGCCTTCTTTTTGGATATTTTGTGCATTTCTTGGTAAAATACTGTCAGACCTCGAGTGCTGTTGTTTTACAAAAACGGTCAAGTAATGTAGGGGAAAGAAACTAACTAAAAAGACCAAAATAAGCCACAACTAATGGGGGTCTCATTGGGGGTTTTGTTCATGGATCCCGCTTAGTTACTATTTATTTTTTTAGATTCTCGCATGATGCCATCCCGCTTACACTATGTAAGTGAACAATTCTGCTATTTTTGTAATTTCCCATGTCCCGCTAAACTTCATTTCGCGTTTTCACGGCACAATAATTTGAGGCCGGGAGGATAGGACCTTTATCGGGACTGCGGGATCGGGTGTTTTTAAGCTCTGAATTTCGGGATTGACCCTTTCGGGATACGATAATTCTTTTTTCGAATTTCGGGACCTCTGGATTTCGTGTTTTTAAGCCCGGGATTTCGGGATTTCGGTATCAGTACCCCTCCTACCCTCCCTCATAATTTGACTTTCATGTGTCACGTTTACAAAAAATACGCCTCGACAATCCCGAGTCCCGCTCAGACCCCCTTATAGGTACATAATGAATAGTTTACTATGTAGTCAGTAGTCGGGTCAAATACACATGTATATACTTTTAGACGACCTTAGATTCATTTCACAGCGAAAATACTCATTAATATTGAACATTTTAGATCACTTCACATTTAGATTTTATAACTTTTAAAATTAAGACCATATAGATTTAAGATCATTTAATCGAAAGATTATAATTTGTCAATGCGCAACTGTAACCAGGTACTGCATTTTTTTTTTTGCATGCGTCAAGAAACAGTTAAAAGTGCCGGGAATAGAAAAGCAAGTTAAACTTTTCATCTGGACTTTTTAATAAGTCTGTATACCGGACCTCTTCTCTATTTTGGGATTGAAAAAAAATCTAAAGTTAAAAATGCGGTTTTGAGTCTATTTCTTCTTTTTAATTTGGTGACACTAATATGGTATATTACCAATAATAAGGCCATATATTTCGGTGTGTAGAAATACCGCAAAAGACTTCTTAGTGCACTAAGAAGAAAGTTTTTGCATTAAGGACACTAAAACGATGTTTTAAGATCACAGCGAACATGCATATAAGAGGATATGATTAAATACCTCAAATCTATAAAGTAAGGTATCAATAGATTTTGTAATTTTGAAGTTAAATGACTTTTTAATCAACGCCTGCCACTCGCCACGTGACCAACGGTTTATTGCAGATTCCCGAATCATCATGTTCAATCAACCTAATCCAATAAACAATTGTCTTTTGATCGTTACTTATTGATTAATCAATGGTTGTTAACCTAACGGTTTAGCGTGGTATAAATTCAAGTTTATGAAAGAAAAATAAAAAATAAATTTTGTGTTTTAAAACTTTGCCTTTGTTATATATATTTAGTTTTTAAGGAAATTGCTATGCAAGCTTTTTATTTTATTTAAAGAACCCTATTTTGAGATTAAAATTGAGAAACAAATGCTTTTGATATTTCATTTCCTTACTAACAACACAAGAGTTTACATACTATCATTATTCCTTGAAAGACATTTGAGAGTATGTGGTGTCCATGGGGTTCTTCAAAATCATATTACAGAAGTAATATATAGAAAAACTCCAAGAGGTAAAATTATTTTACGTTTTAAAAAGAGAATTATAGAATAAATAATAACTGTCTTCTATGAACGATAACTTTAAACTGGTGTCAATGCTTTTTTTTTAACAATTCATCTTTATTTCAACAATTGAAGATGAATACCATTTTATTTTATAATGTAATAAGCACTATGGGCAGGCGCGGATCCAGAGCTTGAAGTGTGGGTTTGGGGGAGGGGTTATGTGAGAAATGTTTAAAACACTAGAGAAGTTTTCATGTTATACCAAACCATATGTTTTTCAAGAAATGGCACACTTTTTGTTCATCCGGCATATGGTTACTCTAAATAAAATTTTAAGTATTAATTTTATAAGTTTAATTATTTGATTACAGATCGTATCTACCCGTTTTGCAATTGTTGTATCACTCTAAGGGAGGCTAATAAAGATATATATAATAAAATCAGAGGCGGATTTAGAGGGGGGGCCCGGGCCCCCCTTTTTTGGGAAAAAAATTAGTTGCTTATATAGGGAATCACTGAAGCGTGACTGGAGCGGGCCCCCTCTTAGGTCAGTCAGTGGGCCCCCACTTATGAAAATTTCTGGATCCGCCACTGAAAATATAGAGATAGCAGCCTTGGATTGTCTTAATTAAATCCTTTGGTCCTCTAATTATCAAGTTACCCTCTGGCCAATGTTAATATTATGACTTGTGTATATTTAAAGAAGTGTAGCGACAACGTGTCACTCTATTCAGTGCTAGATATTCAAATTATAGTAAAGATAACATTAAAACAAGAAATGGTTAATACAAAAAATATTTTAAGATTTTCAACCGGGGGTGGGCTCGTTTTAACCCCCTAAATCCGCTAATGATGTGGGAGAACTAAATTATTTAGTTAACTTAATCATATGACTCTTAAGCCCGTTCTGCCATTATTAAGAAACGCTAAAGAACGGAAATGTATGATTTTAAGATTTGGAAATAAATGAAATTGGTGTCACAAATGGTATGTCTGCTTGTATTTAAAATATTTTATAAATAGATATAATGCAGGGGCGGATACAGGATTTGACGTTAGGGGGGCGCAGAATAAAATTTCGAAAATTTTTTGAGGTTAAAATTATCAAAGTTAATGAAATATTCTTCTAGAGTAGGTGCAATGTAGATAGATATCTTGCCAAGCGAAGTGTGGCGAGAAACATTTGTGGTAAAATGAGCGAGAAATTAAAGTTTCAATCTAAAACCGCATAATTTAAATGACAATCTAAATTAACCATAATTAACAAAAAATCTATTAGTTTCTGTTCATTGACTACGGTAACCTCTATATATTTACCAGAAAACGGGACTGAACAAAAGTAGAATAGAAACAATTCTGAGTACACAAACTGATTCTCCATATAAAAAAAGTGAGACGAAGCAAATGACGATAGCTCATCTGACCAATATAAGGTATTGAAAACGAAAATGATTACTGGTACAATTTATTTGTCAATTCATGATATGTGTTTTTATTTTTGTTCTATTTTCGGAGGTCGTGCTAGACTTTTTACATACTGTAAAACAAACAAAAATGGCCGCTAACCACTAAAATCAAAATGAGATCCTTAAACAATTCATTGTGCTTATTTTCTTGGGATCCCATGTAATACGGTAGTACCTACGGGTTTGGGCCTTGACCGTTTATGCATGCTTCGGCAAAATTTACATGTTTGCAAGTGAGAAATCATGTATTGTCACAGAGATATTAAATAATGAGTCAAATTAACAAACTAACCTCTCGCTTGAACCATAATCTTTATCTTTCCTTAAGAAAGAATCTAACTTACACTGCTTTCTTGGTATGATGAAATAACCAACCGGTTACCCAAATAGCGGGTAGGGCTCCCACCTTCTTCGTGGTAAAGTGATGTAGGGATGTTTTTGAACTTCGACTATCAAAGAAATTGTTTATTAAAACTGCAACTAGAATGTCACAATTTTTTTATTCTAACTGCTAAAAGCCTATGATATTTGTCATCAAACGCAGTACCGCTTTTGACACCTTCCTTTGAAGTGTAACATGTTTATAGAACTTAAATAAACAAAAGGTCAGTTGATTAGTAATCACGTTAAATGATTCTGTTAAATTACTGTTTTATATAGTAATACTTGTTTGAATGTTACGACAGATTGAATGCGACGACATTAGCTTTCGTCGGATACTTTATTACGTCCGGACAACCCCATGCTTTGCAAATTTTAGGGGTTGGGGGGAGGGGCGCCCGCCCGCCACGCCCCCGCCTAAATCCGCCCCTGTAATGCTCATATAATTAACGGTTGTTTAACTTCGCTTATTTATAGCATTTAACAAATAACTTCGTATTCTTATTTTCGGCATCAAATAAAAATAATGGAATAAATAAATTTTAAAAGACAAGGAAAGTGAATTAAAAAATATATACAACAAAAATAAGCGAATGGAGATGTGGTACGGCTGTCAATGAAACACCTATCCACAAAAGTTAAAAATGAAGAAGATGTCAGAAATGAATTGGTCATAATTTATTCACAGTCTAAAACATCGAAGGGACTAAACATCAACCTATACATATTTATACTTGTAATGCATTTGTATATAAACATCGAATCAGAAATATGTTCCTTTCCTAAACATGTTTAAAAACATTGCCGTGATAGTTATCAAAAGTACCAGGATTATAATTTAGTACGCCAGACGCGCGTTTCGTCTACACAAGACTCATCAGTAACGCTCAAATCGAAATATTGATAAATGGCATAGTTCTTAACATTAGAAAAATGAATGAAGTATTGGCAACTGGACGTTAAGCAACCAAATATCAATCCTCACTTTTCCGTGAAGTGTTCACAATTATTTGTCTTTTTAAAATTAAAAGGATGAAAAATTCCCAAACTGAAAAGAGTTGAAAATACGCTATTAATTTAGAAGTAAAAAAGATAGCAGACAGAATACAGACGGCAAAAACAAACAAATGAAAAAAAAATAGAGAACAATTTGAAATACCATATACATGTTTAATCAGTATACTAGTAGATCACGGGCCAAGGTTGAGCGAACATGAATTGCTATCGATTATACTAAAGGTGACAATCAACTTTTTGAGGCACGTGTCGAGAAAACATTAGAAAACATATAAGTTAAAATTATGAAAGGAGTAGGTCCGGTAAGGACCGATTTTGGCCTCAAATTTCAGGTTCATCTGACGAAAGATTTTGACCACTTTTGAAACACTTAAGTGTCTATTTTATTTGATTCTATTAGTGTATGTGGAAGATTTTCACTGATTTTGTCATTAAAAGCTCAATTAAATATGAAAAATCCACCAAATATGCCGGAAAATGTCACTTTTCAGATGGTTTTTGCAATTTAGCATGACTTTATGGTGCTTGTACCCGATATATGTGCCATGTATTGTCAAAAACAGCCCATATTTATGTAGCAGAAGCATTCTACTGTCCAAAAAATAACTAAAAGTTTACTTTTAACAATTTTGTAAAACTGCTATATTTTGGGGCCAAAAAGGTGTCTTACCGGACCTTCTCCTTTTACAAAGTCTATTTCTATATGCCATATCCTTTGTGACAGTTGTATCATTCCATCAGGTCCTTAGTGCACATTTTTGTTCTTAGTGCACTAAGGAGGTCCTTTGCGGTGTTTCTACGGACCCCATATATTTGAAGCTGTTCAAAATTCTGTACATTATAGGTACGTGTATCAGATCGGACAATAATTTTCATATATATAAAAAGAATTACTGTATAAGTTATCTAGTATGAAATATGTCCACTGGACCGACCGTGCAAGTGCTATATATATTATATCATGTATATAGCCAGTCAAAAAGATGTGGTATGATTGCCAATGCATGAGACAACTATCCACAAAAGACCAAAATGACACAAACATTAACAACTATAGGTCACACAAGGTCGTTAAAAACTTCCATTTGTTGTTGTCCACTGAAAATAAGCTCATAAAAACACGAATCCCCGTTTACTCAATTCCACCTTTATTTGTTAATATTTCTTTATCTTTTTCTTTTGATTTTATCATATCTTTTTTGTGAAATATTTTGTGTGGTCGAACATGAAATTGCCTCCGATGCTACAAAGAAAATTTGTTTAATGTCATCTGTTGCAATATATGCTAAGTACTACACGTGGACAGGATGTTCCCCAGAAAATAAGTTATACACACCTTGATATAACCCCGAGGGTACACGCTACTGTCATATGGAAAATTACTGGGTCACCTGTAAGATGGTAATCAGCCATGCAACTAATTAGGTTACTGACCATGTCACTTCAATTTAAAAAGTTTATCGTTAGATATCAAAATGATAAATTCATTTTAATTAAAAATTTAAGAACTAAAGGATTTATCATTATAATGAAGTGAAATAATTCAACCAAATCGTACATAGATTATATCAAGGATTTTCTTACTATACAAATCCTTGATTATATACATATTTTTTTTTTATCTATGCCGGAAAGAATTGAAAAACTGTATTTATAATTTTTGATTTGTTTTATAGAAATCTGTGTAGGTCTCATGAAATGGAACTCACGCAACGCATGCCTAATTAAGATTTATAAATTTATTGAAAAATATAACAAAAATTTAGTTTTGATATTAAATTAAAGTTACCTTTCCGCGCTGTAATTTATTTGATATGACATGAATCAAGCAATTTTTGTTGAGGGATTTATGGGTTTGTCCATACAACGTATAAAAAAAGAAGTGTATGTTATTAGTATTTCACATGCCTTGTTTTCGCCTTGAAGCTCATTATTCAGAGTGTTTCAGACAAGATGATGAAAATAACGTGCAAGATACTTTTTTCGATCATCGTGAAGAGACAATTTTAATTCCCATTCCTCGATGCACTCTACCCCTGATGAATTAATTGTATATTTATAATTCCTCGTGCTTTTAATTAGCCCCCCCCCCTTTTTCGTGGTTACCGTTATGCCAATAAATACCCGGGACTTGATTTACATGTAAAATCATGGGCGGATCCAGCCATAATAAAGGGGGTTCCAACTACATGTCTCCATTAAATAAGGGGTGTCTAAGCATACCTAAGTGTCAAAAGAGAGTTTTTCCCGACCTATTCACATATTTTTAAGGTTCCTATATACAAGGTGATAGGACGTTCGGTTCCGTTGGAATAGGTTACCTTTTCACGCTATGCCTTAAAACTTTTCCTGCACAGGTAACCTATTCCAACGGAACGTCCTATCACCTTGTATATAGGAACTTGAGAGGATTCCCGAGATTATCATTTATGATCATTTATGCAATGCTTGCTCACAAAATGCTAGGGGAGGCCAACCCCGGATTCCATCCCCTTCGACCCGCCACAGAATACAGATATAATTGATAATTGTTATTTAAAAGTCATATACTATAGCCACTATATAGTACTAGAACCGAACACCTGTTTTGGGATATATATACATACACCACATCTTCCTATGTCTATATAGCTGATTTACCGTAAATAACTGCGAGAAAATGAATAATACACAAGTTGATAATTGTCTCTTCTCTGCTAATTTTAATGTGCATGCAATATTCACTCTGATTTACTTGTGAGACCACCGACACTAATAATAATTACCTACAAAATAATAGGTGCTCCTTTACTGGGAAGAACATTTCGGATCCGATCAATTTATTGGTTCCATTCCCCCATTCTACACTTCTCCTTAGAAAAAATGCCTTGCAATGCGGCATAATTATCTGGACTACTAACTTACTTCCATATAACTTCGAAAACAGACTATAATCTATTTCACTGGATGAGATTGGGATCACAGATTTTTTAATGGATTGGTAATTTTATTTAAAGCACAAGTTTACAAAGCAAGAATTAGATTAATCACATTTTTCACCCGGCCTACACATCAAATGGTTGCCTCCTTACTGACTTTATTAATGTATGCTATTGCTATGAAACTAGGTCATTGTAGGTAAACTGTCATCTATTCCCTTAAATCTTTGTTCCCAGTCACCCCAAGTTTGATTTAAATTAGTCAAGTATATATCTACTCTATTAGGTCTCTAGTTTAGATAGTTAATAACTTGCAAATTAAAATCATACTCCTCACAAATTTATTTCTTTAAATATTATGGATGAAATACATGTAGCAAGTAAGGGATGAAATTAAATTGGATGAGATGTGGCATTTTTTTTGGATAAAGTAGTATGTCTGATGTTGTCAAACTTAATTATAGACCCTTAAGGGGCGGATCCAGTCATTTTAAAAAGGGGTGGGGGTGGGATTCTAACCCAGGACAAAAGGTGAAAGGGGGGGGGGGTCCAATTACATGTCCCTATTCAAATGCATTGATAATCCGAAAAAAGGGGGGTTCCAATCCCTTGAACCCCTCTCTGGATCTGTGCCTGCCCTTTAAAAATAAAATTATCCTTATTTTGAGTTAAAGCTTATACATTTTTCTATAATGCTTCTCAGGGGCGGATCCAGCCATTTTAAAAGGGGGGTCCCAACCAAGAGCAAAGAGGGGTTCCCGTTCCAACTATATCTCCCATTCAAATGCATTGCTCGGTAAAAGAAAAGGATTCCAACCCTCGAATCTATGGTCAGGTTGTTGTCTCTTTGACACATTCCCTTTTTCCATTCTCAATTTTATCATGTAGTCGTCGTTGTCCCAGGACATTTAGTTTTCGCTTAATTACTTTAGTACAAGTAATAGAAATCTATGAAATTCAAACACAAGGTTTGTGACCAGAGTTTTTGTTCAGAGTTTAGGAATTACATGAATTAGGGGCCAATAGGGGCCAATAGTAAACTTTGTTTGATTTTATAGAAAATTGAATTATTGGAGTTCTTTGATATGCCAAATCTAACTGTGTATTTAGATTCCTAGTTTTTTGGTCCTGTTTAAATTGGTCTACCTTAAGGTCCAAAGGGTCCAAAATTAAACTTATTTTGATTTTAACAATATTTAAATTCTTGGTGTTCAGATTAATATGCTGAATCTGAATATTTACTTAGATTTTTTTATTATGGGCCCAAATTTCAAGTTGGTCCAAATCGGGGTCCAAAATTTTACTTTGTTTGATTTCAACAAAAATTGATTATATGAGGCTCTTTGATATGCTGAATCTAACCATTCATTTAGATTTTTGATATTTTGGCCCGTTATCAAATTGGTCCACATTGAGTTCTAAAAGGTCCAAAATTTAACTTTAAGTTTGATTTCACCAAAAAATGAATTATTGGGGTTCTTTGATCATGTTGATATGCTGCATCTACTGTAACCATGTATTGAGATTTTGAATATTGGACCATTTTAGAGGTTAATTGTCAATTTGAAATTTTTAAGTACTTGGACCGCATTCATTCTGTGTCAGAAACCTATGCTGCATCAACTATTGAATCACAATCCAAATTTAAAATTCAGAGTTTATCGAGCTTGAATGTTGTGTCCATACTTGCCCAAACTGTTCTGGGTTCAACCTGTACGTTTGTATCAAGCTGAGCCATGCATAGCATTTTTATTGGTTATTTATATATTAATTTGAAATTTTGACAAGTGAGACACATACAGATTATACTGTTAACAATATTTCAGAGTTTAACGTAGTCAAGCGAAACAAATTTTAGAAGAATAGTTGAATCATGTCTTTGTTGTCAAATGAAAAATTAGTACGAACACAAAGAAAAAGTATGGGAATGTTTGTTTTTTAAACTATTGACCAGGGTGAAAGTCTTTGAAAGTCATGACTGGCAAAAAGTTTGTGAAATGAAATAGCACAAATATTCCATTCTTTTTAAATATAACTGAATATAAAGAAAAACACAAACTGATGTTTTATAATAGTTTTTACGCCTTTTATGTTTTATAGGACAAGAAATATAGAAAAATAATGAAAAATATAAACAGTTACAATAGAAATGAGCGCAAAACAAGATTAATAGAATACAACAAGGCCTAAATGGTAAGACCACTTCTATATACTGTAAATTCAGATTTTTCAGGGAATGGACAACTTATTGTGATTACAAAAAAAATCTGCATAAAGATCTATATAGTTACATGATATATATATATATATATATATATGTTTCTGTTTTTGCGATACTCACCCAGTCACATTATTCGCATTACTAAAAAGTTTCGATAATTTCTGAATTACAGTAATAAAAGAAATTGCCTTTGAATGATGACTCATATAAAAATAAGAAAATGTGGTATGGTAAATGAGTGACTTATCCACCAGAGTTCAATGAAGCGGATGCAAAAAATTAAAGGCCAATCATGGGCCTGCCTTCAATAATGAGAAAACACTTCCTTTATAGGTCATCCATTAAAGATCTCAACATATAAAGATTTAAACAATCCAATTTAGTTCAACATGTTCAAAGTCAATAACAATTAATAAAAAAAAAATCATGCCTAATATAAAATATTGTTTGTTTCTCCAATCCTGACCGACCCTGCAAAAATGACCCTACTCATAAAATTTTATTGTCAAAACTAAGCCAAATATTATTTTATTCATTTCTGATTTTCGGGCTTGCCGGATCGATAATATTCAGGCTTTTGGGAAAAATAAAATTATTTACCTACCTAACTACCCACACCTGGCTTGTCAGAATAGGGATTAGGGAAAAAAACAATATATTAATTTAGGCCACATGTCTGTGAGCACTCAACCTGACCATAATATAGGACAGTGGTTCAAATATTAACACAACATATGAACATTCTATAACAACTATTGCAAGTGGCTCAACTTTAAATATCACTGCAAGGCACTAAACAACGAATATTAAATCTTGGACACAAAGCACTGAAATAAGAGAACTCATAAGCATGACAAGTAATAATATCAAATGAAAGTTTCTCAAAATGTTCATTAAAACATGATAAAATAAGCTTATTTATATTGCTGTTTTTTTCTCCATTTATAACATTTTTTTTTTATTTTGTGTATTTATAGGTCAGATATCTTGGTTTTTATGATCATCAACAGGTCCTGCAGGTCTATACTGAAGAGGAAACTTAATTGTTAATACTTTTCTACATAATGTGCTAATTGGATTATTAATGTGAAATGAACTCAACTGTGTGTTTTTCTGGAAAAAGAAATAGAAAAAATCCTACAAAATTGCTAGAAACAAAATGGAGTACTATCAAAGAACACAATTGTGTAAAATGTAACAACCTACATTCATATTAACTGATGGATTATGGAGAAATTAAGAAAAAAAAATAGTATCTTTGTCATGTTTGTTGTCGAAATAAACACCTGCTTTATCCATTCATGTACATGGCTCCATCATATCAAATATACAAAGAAGATGTTTGAAGAACATATGTTGCCAAAATTTATTCAACCAATTGAAGGAAGATGTCTTGTGGATTGAATTATTTATGCACTGAACAGTTATGTAGGGGGTCGAATACACAGCAGCTGAAACAGAAGACAAGTTAATTTGACATGAAAAGTGTTTATTTGATTTAATATGCAAATATGAGCACAATATTAATAACATCACAAATGGTTTGATATTCATAGCGTTTTGCTTATTATTGTATTGTCTTAAACATGCTAAACAGTCAGCCTTTTGTTTTTGTATGTTTAATACTCACCATGAAAATTTGTATTACAGTATTAAAGTTTTAATTATCTTTTGTATCAATAATTCAGTCTAGGAGAAAATATATTAATACTGTTTGTACTGTTATGAAATTTCCATAGAGGAAAAACATTTCCTTAAGGGAAATTTGATGTTCAGAAATTTCCCTAGAGGAAATTTGAAGATCAATGATTTCCTTAGAGGAAATTTGTTGTCTTGAATTTTCCTCCAAGGAAAAGTGTTTGTCAAAAATTTCCTCACAGGAAAAAGTATTTCCTCCAAGGAAAATTTAAAGCTACAAATTTCCTCACAGGAAAAAGTATTTCCTCCAAGGAAAATTTGAAGCTGCAAATTTCCTCAAAGGAAAAAGAATTTCCTTTAAGGAAAAAGAATTTCCTCAAAGGAAATAATTATGCAGCAAATTCCCTAAGGGAAATCTTTTTCCCTTGAGGAAAATACAATTTCCCTTGAGGAAAAATCTTTTTCCTTCAGGGAAATTTGATTTCCCTTGAGGAAAAGTACTTTTCCTCTGAGGAAATTGTTGAAAAAAGGGGCATAACTTTTTCAACAGTGGTGCTAGATCCAAAAAATTTTAGGACAAATATCAGGGAACTAATACCAACCAAGTTATCAACTTTATTTTGACTTAACTCCAAAAAGTAAGGTGACAACTTTTGCACTCAGCGGAATTGCAAACTTGTCCCGGAGACTGTTAAACCCTCCGAATACAATTTATAAACAATATACCCTAATGAACATTCTATGAAAAAATATTGACACTCCTGAAGTATTTGGTCACATAGTTTCAGGGAGGAATATCTATGAAAAAATATTGACACTCACAAAAAATGTATATACATGGATAAAAAAAGTCAGGAGAACTGTTCTAAAACAGTACGTAGAACTGTCAGCCTGACACCTTTTAGTCAGTTCTAGGTTAGAACTGTTCTAGCTAGAACTGATTTGGTCAGTTCTACCTAGAACTGATCCTGACAGTTCTACCCTAGAACTGATCCTGACAGTTCTAGCTAGAACTGACCAGATATTTGGTCAGTTCTACTTCTAGAACAGTTCTACGGTTAGAATTGATTTCTAATTCTACGGCTAGAATTGATTTTTATAAATTCTACGGCCAGAATTGATTTATAAATTCTACGGCTAAAATTGATTTATAAATTCTACGGCTAAAATTGATTTATAAATTCTACGGCTTAAATTGATTTTTATAAATTTTACGGCCAGAATTGATTTATAAATTCTACGGCTAAAATTGATTTATAAATTCTACGGCTAGAGTTGATTTGTAAGTTTTAAGAACACTTTGCCTTAATATACAGGGTTGGGTAAAAAAGCGATTTAAATTATATAGAGTTTTGCTATTTTGCCGGTTTTATTTCAGATTTAAAATCGGCAAGACTTAGGCAGCAACCATTTGATTTTCGGGGGGGGGGGGGGGGGGGGGGGTTCTATGTTTTTTTTTTGAAAAAAAGTTTGTTTCCAGTTTTTGGTGAAAAAAATAATTTGTTTTGGACCCTGAGAAAAAAAAATTGTTTGTTTCATCCTCAGCTGCCACTATATGTAATGCTAAAATTGAAAGAAAAAAATTGTTTTCGGTTTGTCGCTAAAAAAATAGATTGTTCTTCGCCGAAGTCGAAAAAAAAGTTTGTACAGAAAAAAAAACCCATAGCCACCCCCCAGAAAATCAAATGGTTGCTGCCTTAGAGAACATGTTTAACCTGTTAACCCCGCCATATTCTGCATGTATGTGCCTGTTCCAAGTCAGGAGCATGTAATTCATTGATTTTCTTTTGTTGATGTGTTACATAAATTTTTGTTTTTCTCTCAATTTTTGTACATAAATTAGGCCGTTAGTATTAGGAGGGGGGCATTATTATTTGAATTGTTTTACATTTGTTATTCCGGGAGTCAGGATGGCTCATTATCACATAACAAAATTATCGGACCTCAATAACCAATATAATATCTGTTTACGAGTAGTTTTCATACCTCGGACGACCTGTTTAACAAAAATCTTTTGACCGCATCAATCTAAACTGCCTTTATTTGCTTTTTCATTCTGCAAATCTATATAGCTGCACAGTACTTCAGTTTTAATTTTAGGTCTAGAGGGACTGTAATATACAAGTAACAGCAATTTTGGAAATAAAATGTAATTGTTCACATCAATTTATAGTGCCAGCATGCAGGGGCAGCTAGATCCAGGCTGGGGGTCCAACTATATGCTCCCATTCATATGCATTGATGTTAAAAAAAAAGTGGGGTTCCAACCCCTGGACCCCCTCCCCTTGATCCTCCAATGAGCATGTCCTTGTTTTATTCAAAATATTGAATCATAAACAAATATGATTATCAGTAGTTTTTATACTTCAGACTGAGTCGTGTAATAAAATCTTTTGACTGCATCAACCAAAACTTACCATATTTGCTTTTTTATTATGTAAATCTTATAGCTGCACAGCAATTCAGTTATAATTTTAGTTCGAGAGCAACTGTAGTATATAAATAACTGCAATATTGGAAATCAATGACCACAAATTTTTTTTCTCGCATTAATTGAGGGTGCCAGCATTTCCTATTTTTATTCAAAATATCGCATAAGGAAAAATTAACAGTAGTTTTCATACCTCAGACTGACTCATGTTACAAAATTATTTGTCTGTATTCAATCAAAACTGACCATATTTGACAGCATCAACCAAAACTGACCATATTTGACCACATCAACCAAACTGACCATATTTGCTCTTTTTTATACAACTCTTATAGTCGCATAGTAAATCTGTAATATTTTTATGTAAGAATGAGTGTATAATCATTAAATACAAATATCTATATTATAGGGTTATTTGCATGAATATTGGGGAATATTGTTCCGAGTAGAATTTTATATTGCGCGTGCTTATATTTTTATATCAGGATGGATTGTTCAATATAAACATAATAAAGGAAAGCAAACATTGGAAAACAAAATTATGCTCGCATCAGTTTAAAGTGCCAGCATGTCCTCTTTTTAATCAAAATTTTGAATCGTAAACTAATTTCAGTAGTTTTGATATCTCAGACTGACTCATGGATATAACAAAATTATTTGTCTGCATCAACCAAACCATTTGAGAGCCGTGGTGTAGTGGTTAATGCATCGGACTACTAACACAAAGGTTCCTGGTTCGATTCCCGTTTGGGATGAAAATTTCAGGAACTTAATTTTCGGCTCTCCCTTGACACCATCTGCGAGTATGGTCTTGTAACACATAGGCTAAAAAAAACCAAAAAAATTCACATCAATTTAGAGTACCAGCAATTTTCTGCAAGTCCTCTTTTTATTCAAAATATTGAATTGTAAACAAATTTCAGTAGTTTCGATCAGACTGAGTCGTTTTAACAAAATTATTTGACCATATCAACCAAAATTGATTTTGTTTGTAGCCGAACGTCCAGTGGCAAATGCTTCATTCATGTTCAGATGAGTACATTTTTCTGTCCCAGATATCATTTATAATCGTTATGGATAAGTCTGGCTAAATTGACGAGATGGTGCAAATGTATATATAGTTTTTTTTACGTTATAAGGGAGCTACCATTTGATTTTTATGGGGGGGGGGGGTCTATTCGGTCCTGCCTTTTTTTTTCTTAGCTTATCCTGACTTTTTTTACAATTGTCATCCTGCCTTTTTTTTTGCCAAGTTACTTATCCTGCCTTTTTTTTACTCAAAATCCTGTCCTGCCTTTTTTTTCAAATTTCATCCTAGCCCTACCCCCCCCCCCCCCCCCCCCCCCCCATAAAAATCAAATGTTAGCTCCCTAATACAACACTTTTATCATTAATATCCCATAATTCATCCACTGTACAATTTTCGTATGAACATTTGTCAAAACAGAATCTTAAATGAATGTAAATCCAAGGCAAACAAGGTAAATTACGATTAAAATTCCATGAATTAAATGCAGAGATATATTTATGACATGTATGAAGAGACTGTTAAAAACGGGGAACGAAGAAACGTAAACAATGATGTTTCCTATGCAATCTTATAAAAATATTTCTCCGATGAGTTGGATAACCTCCTATTCACTTCGATATTTGTACATGTAACGTATGATCAGAAAGAAATATAGAAAATCTGCTATTATATAGCAAAGTAATTGGAAGTGATTTATTTCTTCTAAATTCTAAAGTGCCCTTACTGCAGTGACGTCAGTTTAGAACTGTTCTACAGTCCTGACTGATTTAGTCAGTTCTGCTGACAGTTCTACGGTTAGAACTGATTTGGACAGTTCTACCTAGAACTGATTTAGACAGTTCTACCCTAGAACTGATCCTGACAGTTCTACCTAGAACTGATTTAGTCAGTTCTACCTAGAACTGATTCTGACAGTTCTACTTAGAACAGTTCTAGGGTAGAACTGTTCTAGGACAGGTAAGAACAGTTCTATGACAGTTCTCCTGACAGTTCTAATGAGAGGTTAGAAGTGATCTCCACTGTATGAGACAGACCAGTTTGAGATGTATACGTACATGCGTATTGTAGTTGTGGAACTTATTTAATCAAAGATACATGTATATGGTAGGAGTTCATTATTCTCTTGATAGGGGGAGTAAAGAAATGAATGAATAAACTCATGTTATGAAATGCTAGCATCATTCCTAATCCGTATCTGCTTTTATCTTATTTTTTATTTACTTAAAATAATTTCATTGTATTAAATAGGCAGACAATCAGAACTCATTAATAAACTATTTTCTCATGGCTTACTCCGCATTTTTTCCGTGTGGTTGTATACTTTATTATTGGCAACTATAGAAAGTTCACTATAATTATGAATCTACAAATGAACGAGAAACTATTCAGGTATAAGATTAAATTATTATTGTGTAAATCCATTAATTTGATAAGTACTAATTATAATAAAAAAAATGTCCAATATTACATCAAAAGGATGATTACCAGTTCTGTGATTAATCTTTATAGAAGTGTCATTGGTATTTTGCTATAGAAGGCGTGATGCGTGTACTTTAAGACCTACGCTTGTTTTTCAGTGCAAAACAATAAATAAGAAATACTCATTTCGAAATACTTAACATTTAACAAGTTAGTACATACATGTATACACGTTTTTAAAAATATTAAAAACATGCTGTATGTACTTAGACCAAAATCTCTACACGATTTACAACTACAGAAGCATAAGAAAGTGTTAATGTTCTCATTTGATTTTTTTCTACAAGTGTCATTTCCGCACCTGTTACATAATTTACTGTCCGGTATGGGTTTTGCTCATTTTTGAAGGCCGTTTAATTGTTCGACTTCTCCGTAATTGGGTGTCTGTTTGAGAGTTTTCCCGTTGGGAGTCATACCACATCTTTTTTACACTACGTTGTGAAAAGGAACAGTGCTCGTAACTTCACACTGAATAAATCAAGTCGCAGTTGTTTCATCGGTGTTTTCAATCAAACATATTTACCGTTACATATTAAATAAGTGGTAATACATGGATTCTCCACACAAAGTTAGGAAATTCTAAAGATTTACTAGACAATTACTTCGTTGCCCTAGTCTGTGCGAATCTACAGCAACACGTTACTGTAGCGAATATGTCAACATTGCATTGTGACCAGATTGCCATGTCATACAGAAATAGAAATTTCATAGGAAAATTCCTTATTTTAATGAATATTCGAGATATCATATGTTGTGCACTGTCTTGTTTCATGTATCGAAATATGCAAAAGTCATTTTTGATTATTTTTTTAATATGAAAATAATTAACATTCCCAATTTAAAAAAAAAAATAATCTCAAATGTTATTCAAGCTTGACACGACATGGACATTAAGTTCCTGACAAATTTAGAAAATTGAGTTATCAAATTAGACATTCTTATATAATTTCAAAACTTTGATGTCATGTGTAATTTGTTTAATAGCTTAATCAGTTCTAAGTTTTGATGTACGTTTACAGTTTTCTGTGGAAAAGGATTATCAATTTTCTGTTTTAATTTAATTTTTGTCCAGAAAGTCCTTTTACTTGTTAAGATTAAGATAATTTTTTATTAAACTTTGAGAATTATTGGGAATTTCCCAGTAAATAGTTTTAACAAAGTACTGAACTTTAAGGAGGTTCCATATAACATGATGACACGTTAGTCTATATCTCAAATAACTGAACGAACGAAAAACAACTGTCAATTTTCTGACTTACTGCCATCAACCTCTTTTTGTTGACGTCTTTTCCAGGTTTATTTATGTGTTTGTTTAACTTGAAAATAAGAGTTAAATTAAACGGGGTTTT
The DNA here is from genome assembly GCF_965363235.1 of Mytilus galloprovincialis. NCBI lineage: Eukaryota > Metazoa > Mollusca > Bivalvia > Mytilida > Mytilidae > Mytilus > Mytilus galloprovincialis. The sequence continues at coordinate 7,003,279 of NC_134846.1, read as the reverse complement.
GCAGCTATCTAAACCTCCCATTTGTATGACAGCTGTTTATAGTTCTTCTAAACTGACATTGGGATCTATCAGCCAAAACAGTGTAAACATACATCACAGACATACGATACAAATGTTGTAAAATTTCAAGTAAGACCAATGAAAAAACAATTTGTTATCTATTTTTTAGAAAGACAAAGAACGCATTTCGTGTCCTCTTCATAGAAGATAACAAAAGATATTACTACAATTCTTTGTGTATCGGTTGTTGTTTGTTTATGTTGTTGTTACTTTTATGTTGTTGTTTAGTTGCTGTCTCATGTACAATTGTGTACGTATACCTACCATCATCATATATTCATAGTATCCTCTAATTACCTCTATTTGGACATCCTTTTCAAGAATAGTAAATGATAAACTAATGATAGATACCAGGTTGAATGGAAGTTTGGTGTTGTCACCTTAACATTGTTTAGGAAGATTTTGAATTAATCTAAGGCTAGATTTTATATGATAGGATCTTAAAAAAAACAATTTCTTCAATTATGTTAAAAAATATTTTCATTTATCTTTATTTAGTTAGTTACAATAGATATAGGAAGATGTGGTGTGAGTGCCAATGAGACAACTCTCCATCCAAATAACAATTTATAAAAGTAAACCATTATACATTGTTGTACATATATTCGTCTTCAATTTCTTACTCTAACCACAATATAGTGGAAGGAATATTTACATATAGTAGAGAAAACTTAAAGGATAGAGGATATTCATTCACGACACAAAATCTGTTCATTCCCAGCAAAAACACAAAAAAGGAAAGGATAAAATCTTTTAGTGTTGTCTTCCATCTCAAGGTCAGAGTGAAGTTTTCAAAACACAGCAAACCAAAACAAAAAACACTCTCTTACCTCTTTAAAAGGAAAAGACGGCCTCATTAGCACCGGTTTGAGAGAAATTCTTTTCAAAATGATAGATAGACTTTGTAAGATGTTGCACGAACAAATCGGACTCGTTCAACAAAGAGCATCCTAACATAAAATAGTTCCTGCTCATAGGTGTTTATTTAACACACACCCTTTCGTCTACAAGTTAAGCAATCGAGTCGTACAAAAACTATAGGCTTAGTGCTCTAGAACACCTCCTAATTAGTGCAATAATGAGAAACGTTTTACTCGGGACTTCTTGAGTGTATACTATACTGATGAAGGTAAACCCAGATAGGGGTGTTGGGCGCAAGAAAGGTATAAAACGTTTTATGTTACAAAGAAAAGTACATGACATTTTATTTTGAAAATGTATAATAAAAAATATGTAAATGTAATGGAGGAGAAATACCGAGGTAGAAATTACGTTTGTATCTCAAAGTAAAATTTCCACAAAGGAATCGTTATGAAACAGATTGGTTAAATTCACAATTTTCAAAGAGTTATCGCGAGAACGTCTGCAGATTTGTGATGAGACATGTGCTTGCCTCGGAAGAAATGAAAGTTATTCTGTTGAATGTCTTTATTACAATTTAAAAAAACCAAGACATTTTTACATAAACTAGACAATAGTTTAGAATTCTAGTATCTAATAAAAACTGAGAAATACAATATGGTTGCTTAAAAAGATTTGAATTGGAAGTTCTGAAGAAAAAAATCTGAGGGTTGGCAGAAATGATGGAAACTGTAAAGGAAACCAAAAAATAATTACCAGATTTAATAATAAATTAGTTTATTTCGTTTTCTAACACTGTGCGTACGCTGCTTTTTCAGATGGTTTTGGATTTTCTGTGTACACCCCTGCTTTATTTAATCAAAACATTATAAGATGCATGACAAATGAAGGTAAAGTCAATAGAACGTTTCGAATATACTGTAAATTCAGAAATTATTGCAAATTGTTCAAGTGGTTATTATTACAAAAAATGCGACAGGGTTATAATTGCAGTAATTTAAACTTGCGTTTTGAATTTTTTATATCAATTAAATAGGGTTTTTCTCAATAGCGCAGACTTTAAAATCACGTTTTAATCCAAAATGACAAAATCGCAGTAATAGGCAGTAGACGTGTTTTATTTTTCTTCTCAAGGTACTGAGATCTGTGTAATGTCCATCAGTAATGCTCCTATATCTTTCGATCTTACGTCATTTTTTGTTCGATAAATCACGAGACAGTACGACACTAAAGGCAGTGTTTATTTATCATAGCGAATTTTCAAGTCGGATGTTTAACGATAGATATATAATATATTTACAAAATTTCTGTCATAAAAAAAATTCACACAATTATCTGAGTTAATTAACACCTAAAATATCAACCAATAATTTTTCCTAACTTCTCGTTGTAAAGCAACATAAACAGTAAATATCCCACTTAATATTACTGTTCGTGTTCCTTCTATTAAAATGTCATAAAAATATTATATACATGCTATATACAAATATAACACTGATTCCTTTTCGGATCAGAGTTAGAAATCTTATCACTGCTACATTGTAACAAAACAATATATATATATACAAATGTCTGTTACATGTACATGTTAGTTTCAGTCCGGGAATACCTGCTGGATTTCGTCCTACGTATTGACAGTTTCACTTTTATTAAGCCACCTCCAAACATCGATTTCATTACGCGCACAAATCGTTTGTTAAATGCGCAATACAACAGGAAGTTGACAGAAAGGTTAAGGAGAAGCAACATGTTACTTATATGTCGTAATTTATGATAGTGTGAGAACGGAATATGTAACAGCCGAGTAAAATCTCCAATTGTTGATGGTAAGATGGCAATTATAGACAATAGTACAATAGAAATAAGTGTTATTGTAAATCTCCTTTGGTCCAGCTGCCAATCCTTTTCTTTGTTGTTTCTTATATCATATTCCTTTCGAATAGACCTTGCTTTATGCACAGCATATATCAGATACGAATTGCAGAATACAAATATGACCAATGGCGCGACGTGAAAAAGTGCAATGCAAACTATGTCATAAACGCGGTAATTGTGTGAAGCTCTGAACGATGTTGGGTATAAATGGTATTGGTTAGTAGCTCCTACTAGACTGAAACATAGGAATCTTGGAACTGTGATAAAAATTGTTGCAACTAAAATAATTGCTATTCTTACTTTGGCTCTGTTTAACGAAAATTGAGCTCGAGCCCACAATGGCGCTTTTACATATAAAAATCTGTCAATTGTTACCCCAACTGTCAGCCAGACACTGGAAGCAGTGAAAAAATTTACAAGTGGAAAAAACAAGTAAGCGTCAAAGAACTTCCATTCGTATAAAGTTGATCTGTTCGAGACCATCAGGTGGAGGAATGATAGCACCAGTGCACACATATCTGTGACAGCGAGTGCTTTAAGGTAGAAGTATGGAGGATTATTCAAACGTCCTCTAATTAAAATGATTAAATTGAGTATATTTCCGAAAACACCAGCGACACAAAGAATTGGTCCAATATACTTATTACAAATAACAGCAACCATATCAACCTCATCCCGTACTTGATTCGAGCTAGGATATGTTTCTGATGACACATCGGAATCATTGAAAGTTGTCATGGTAACTATTGTGGAATTCATGATCATTTTCCTAGAAAATAAAAGAAACAAAATAAAACAAAGACAGATTTGTTTTGTGTCTAGTTGATTATCATTTTAAGTCATTAGGACAACAATATTGAAGATCCCAACGGTAGTCTCTTTTCTCTAGATTTATATATAACATTTTTTTTTTTATACAATATGAATTATTTAAACAATAAGATAGGCTTCACGCCTATGTAACAGTAAATAACAACATAATTTTAAAGGAGAAATTAAATAGCCAACATTATTTCTTTAACAATAAGCAATTGTCTATACCATATGTCATCAAACTCCTACTCATCTCCGGGACTAGACAAGTTAGGAATAATATAATCGGAAAGAATATCCAAAACAACTACAAGACTAACAATCTCAATGTCTATATAAAAAAAGACACCCACTAAATTATTATGGACAAAATCATTAACACGTTTTTTCGACAGACAAAATACCATGTTACAGGAATAATGAAACTAATTTAGGATTTTTGTAAATTCAGAAATGTTTGCGTGCATCTATTATATGGATTGTTGAACAGAACATATATATATGAAATTGATTGGTGTTTTGTTATAAATTAGGCTGTTATTTTTCTAAATTGAATTTTCTAGATGTTCATGTTGGGGTCTTGTATAGCCGTACAGACGGTTTAGAATTTTCTCATAGTTGAAGGCCGTACGGTTGCGTTTAGTTGCTTTCATCCAATTAGTATTTACTTCTCTATGTTAGTTGTCTCACTGGCAATCATACAACAATTTCTTTACTTTCATTTTGAAATTACGGGGATTGTTGAATGAAATTAAACTAGAAAGTTTTATTTTTGCCAAATTTGCATGTATTCTATTAAAATATCGCAATAATATTAAAAAAAAAAACATTTAAAGAAAATCATACATTTAAAGTAAATATGGCTATGGTTAAATGTCTAAATTGGTTTAAAAGACAGTTTGGCGTTTCAAACACTACTATACTTAGACTTGAACATGAATGTGCAAACTAAGCAGAATTTACTGTGTGTAGATATTGTGTTAATTAACAGAAGATATAGCAAAGGTGGTATTACTGGTAATTTTCTATTACAATTATGTAATGGATCTTCTTCCAAGAAACAGACATTCAGACAATTTTATTATCTGTCTTTCAATTTAATGCATTGTTGAATGACCACGAGAGAAACCGAGTTTATGTACTACATGTACTATACAAATCTTTAATGTGGCGTCGTAACTGATTTTATGGAAATACAATGATTTGATATAACCAGTTGTACTATGTTACAATGTAATGTTTTTTTTTTATCTTACCTCCTTTACATTGATTTTACTAGGAATGTGATTGGTTAAAAGCGTCCACGTGGAGATCGTGTATATTACATGTTAAGTATAAATATATAACGAATAAAACGACAAGTTACTTTTAAATATCAGATCGAGATTGTTCTGGTTTGGACATGGTTGTAACGGGTCTTACATCCCAGCTCCTTTGTTCTAACAGTGGTGATATGAGCTGGATCACCCCTACCAGATCACCCCAGTTTAAGTTTCTTTTTTTATGCACACTTTCCTTTGTTCTGTAACATTTTGGCGGGAATGTCAAATCCAGTATAAAACTTATAATTATTTATACGGAAAAGACTATCTATCAAAATTCACGTAGAAAAATTCCAGTGTATATGCTGGGATTTGAACTCAAGACCTTTAGCATTTCAAACCAAGACACATACCACTTCACCAGGACGACTTGATACGAACTATCAGAAATTTAACATACTTAAAGGAAGCAAGATATGTTTATAACTGGGGCGAGTTGGCAGACCTTTACTCAGTGGGATTTAAACCCTTTTCGTTAAATAAATGAGTTGTCAGACTGATTGTTCAATTTGATTTTATACATTTTTAAAGTTGGGCGAGTCGGTAACAAGAGTGGGGCTATTTTTTCATAAAGTGGCGATATAGTGTGGGCCGATTGGCCAGTGGGGCGAATTGACATTGATTGATATCTACTCATCGTGTTAGGGGGTCATAAAGGGTATACATCATATAGTAATATAAGAAGGATATAATAATGGTTGTGTGGCGTTCTAAACTAGATTTTTTGAATTGTCAATGGTTTTTCGTCTAATCTAAAACAGCTGGGATGTAAAATAGTTATCCCATTCGGACTTGGTCCATCGGGATGATCTTACACTGACACACCGCGTTCTTATGGGACTATTAATTGAATTCGAGCATAACTCATTATACTAGGGTGCGATTTTATATTATAATTCAGAAAGATTTTCGATTTCTGTTAACTATTCATACAAAAAGTTCAAATAAGCTTTTGCCATAATACTTAAGGGCTGTTAATATTATATTATATTATATATATTAGAACGACAGACACATTCTATTCTATATTTGATCTATATACATTTAGTTCAAATAACCTTTTATTGCCTTATATCATAACACTAGAGGGTTATTTGTATTATAAATCAGAATAAAAGACAAGATCTATTCGATTTGTTTTAACTATTCATTCTAATAGTTCAAATAAGCTATTAATTTTTTATGAGGTGATAAGTGCATGTTATACACTGTACATGATGATCGCTTTGTTAAATGATACAGATAAATCGACGTTAAATGTAACTTCTATTTGTACAACAAAAAATATAATTGCAATTTTTCACACGATTTTATCCCGTTCAAATACGTTTTAAACATGAACTTTAGGTAAAGCAACGAGTTTTAACCGACAAACCTATTTTTCAACATGAGTTATTTATATTAAAGTCATAATAACAGACAAGTTATTTGATTTCTTTAAACTATTCATACAAATACTTTCATCACTTCAATTAGGTGATACGTGCATGTTATACCTGATGATTGCTCTATGAAAAGATAGAAATACATCGTTGTACACTGTATCTTCTCTTCATTGAATGGTTTTAACATTTTTTTTATGTGGTTCTGATCCGTATTAACGGTGACGTCGGGTTTAATGACGAATTCTAACTAATAAACATTAGCGATGGTTTTGATGAGTCCGGGAAATGTTTTGGTGCATCTTCATTACTTAGTTGTGGTTCAGACTTAAAGTCCCGGATTGCACTTACATTTAGTATATGTCGTATGAGTGTCAATAAGACAACTCTATATCCAAGTCACAATGTATTAAAAATTATACGTGAAAGTACGGACGTCAACACAAAGCATTGGATCACACTGAAAATCAAGCAATAAAGAGCACCAAAAGTCCTAGAGGTAAACAATTTAAATAGGGGAACCAACGGTCTAATTTATATAAAAATAAGAGAAACGAAATATGCATTTGTCTAACAAAAATCGTTATAAATTCTAGGCTTAGAATTGTACATGAATACACCAGACGAAACGATGAGCTTCAGTCTTAGTTATTTCATAACATCAAAGTACAGAACCTTAGGTAATTTTACACTTATACAATTCGTTACTGCAATTATTTGTAGCCACCAGAAAGATATTTTGCGCAGATAGACTACAATGAAGATACAGACATATTGAGTCTTAGCCACCAGGAAAACTTTTTTGTGCGGATAGACTTATATGGATACAGACATACTGAGACGCATGTGGTTTACAGAGAACGTTGACTGTAGGAAAACACGAGACTTAATGAACAGCTTCATGGATAAACTATAGGAGTGTCGTCTATTCAGAAACAGAAATGACAGCATTACTTCAGGAAACAGTTTTAGTCATTACAGTATAATTAGTTTCTCCAACTCCTGCTTTTGTCTTAAGGTAATGGGAAACAAAATTAATGATGATGTAAGCGTTGAAATAGGCTTCATTGGAAAATAGTATATAAGTCTAGACTGGTCTTTTAAAGTACAAATTCAATTTTGTGGTTAAAATTGCAATAGTATTAATACATGTAATTAAATCAGTGATGAAAACAAGAATCATATTTTTTTTAAAAGAAAACTGTACAAAAATGAATTAAGAGAGGAATTAAGAAAAGTAAAATAACAAGATTACTGAACTTCGAGAAAAATTCAAAAAGAAAGTCCCTAATCAAATAGCAATATCAAAAGCCCAAATACATCAAACGAGTGGATTACAACTGTCATATTCTTTACTTGGTACAGGTATTTTCTTATGTAGACAATTGTGGATTAAACCTGATTTAATAGCTAGCTAAACCTCTCACTTGTATAACAATCGCCCCTGAATATCATTATTTCATCAAATCATTTTCATATTATTTACCTTATAATTAAGTTCGTTATTAACGTTCGGTTCTTATAAAATTTTTCAGAGTCATAATATCGTTTGTTTCCGCTTTTGAATTGTTTGTTCCTCAGTGCTGGAAGTCGTACGGTTTGTATGGTCTTTGGTGAACAAGTATTTCATTTGCAACCATAAATACATATTGGGTTAACGTATTTGCCATGAAGACTGCGTGTCATGTATTTATGTATTTTATTATTTATGATGAGGTTGTAGTCTTATTGACGTATATCACACTAAGTTTTCCTCATTTATTCATAATAAGTGCTGGTAATATTTTCTCAACGAAGATATAGTTTGGGTCGTCCGTTTCAAAATCTGCTATTTAAACTGCGAGCAAGCTTTGTATGTGCTTGACTGTATGCTTGCTGTTTTATGTTCTGTTATGTATGTTTGACTAAATATGTATATTTGTTTGCATGTTATTTTGTTTGTGTGTAATAAATTATTGTTTTACATTGTCATTTCGGGGTCTTTTATAGCTGATTATGCGGTATGGGCTTTGGTTATTGTTGAAGGCCGTACGGTGATATATAGTTTTTAATTTATGTATCATTTTGCTCTCTTGTGGAGAGTTGTCTTATTTGTCATATATTTAAAACGTGTGTTACTGTGTTTGCAATGTATCGACAATAAGTAAAACTTTGATTTGAAAAAGTTTTTATGTCGCAGTTTGATTACAGAAAACAAGTTGAACAAATATGTTTTAAATATTCAAATTGAGTAGTTAAATTTATTTACCTTTTAGAAATCTAATCCAAGAATTTTGTATACTTTTCATTCCAATTGATATTAAAATTCACTATAAACGTATGTAATGCTAACATACAAGTCCCATCTATGATATTCCCAAGAAAGAAAGGATCGGGTAATACTATGCATACATTTGTAATTATAAATTAGATTTTATGAAAATTACCATTATTAGTATTATAAAATGCAATCATTCGAAAGACTTTTTAAAGAGGTTTTGATTGTGTAATAGCAATAAAAGATAAAATTTACAATAGTTGTAATGCAATCAATTGAGCGTAAATGTCAAATATAATTACAATTATTAGATGTTAAATAAATTAAAAACTTAAAAGGATCGTACATTGTTTTTGTTAGAGCAGTGACATTAATAGGTGTAAATGTTTGATCGTTTAACAAAATAGGTCAACCGTTGGTAGAACAAACGAACGGTGAATTTATTTACATATCGTGCACTAAAAAAAGCACCAAAAACATAGAAAAAATTATCTATTTTACAAAAAAAAATAAAATTGAATAGCACAGAAAACAACTTAGAGTGCGTCTCGTTGATTCAGAATCAAATATTACATTTTTGATGTAATTGTTGTGTTCCATTCGTAAAACATTATTTTCCTTTTTGTATCCCTTGAGTAGGTTGATCTTTATGACCTTTGTTAACTGATTCGAACATAGTTACAAAACAACAACACGGCGTCCAAAATGAGCGAAAAAAATTACATTATAACATTTCAAATATAATACTTTTAGATGAAACAAGATAAATAAAATTGATGTATAGTTAAAATCAAAATTAACGAAATTGTATTAATAAAAATGAAAATGTAAATGATACATTGTGGTTTTTCTCGACCACTTGTATTATCATCATCATACTAATTAATTAATGGTTATCATTACATTGGTTGCAATGAAGTACTTGATGTCACAGTTAAATAAAAACCGATATTATCACATGTGAAATAAACATGGTTATTTCACTCCTCTGACGTCATACAACGATAGGCATTGTCAAGACGTTGATAACGGCGTATCAAAACAAATTCGGAATGCGTAGAACAAATATATAGTTCCTAACATTTTTTACATTAATTTCTTTAAAAAAAGCCATTTTATAACTGAAATAAAAAGAATAACTACTTAAAGAATTCAAATATTGAAAAATATTCAACTCGCATTCGTGAATTAATGTGTTGTTCGGTCACTCGTTGAATATTTTTCTCTATTTGAAATCTTCGATTAGTTATTCTATAAATAATGTGTATAGATATAAGAAGATGCGGCATGAGTGCCAATGAGACAACTTCTTAAATATCAAAGCCACAATTTGTAAGGGAAACCATAACAAGTTAAACATGTAAAAACTCTCTCACAGGCACATATATAATAATATATGTATCAAATAGCTCTGATGTACAGTAGTTGTCATTTGTTTATGTAATTTATACGTGTTTCTCGTTTCTCGTTTTTTTCATTTTGTATAGATTAGACCTTTGGTTTTCCCGTTTGAATGGTTTTACACTAGTAATTTGGGCCCTTTATAGCTTGTTGTTCGGTGTGAGCCAAGGTTCCGTGTTTAAGGCCGCACATTGACCTATAATGGTTTACTTTATTTTAAATTGTTATTTGGATGGAGAGTTGTCTCATTGGCACTCAAACCACACCTTCCTATATCTATACACACAGTAAAAATATAAATGATATTGGAGTGAAAATAATTTCTGTGGTCATTCTATACCTCTCATGTTTGATAAATTATAATTGTGAAGACAAAGTGTCGTCGTCTTCATTTCCCATTTACCATATGAAAAGAAATGTGTGATCAAATTTTTGAATTATTTTGAAGATTTTTACAAATTGTTTTTATTAAAGAAATGGATTTCTTACATTATACAAAGATTTACCTATTAAAAGAAAATGCATCTAGTTCCTCATTACAGAGTTTGCATATTCTTTTTTCTTTTTTTCAAGTGTATTCTAAATCTTGTTAAAACACTTCTTTAAAAGTATAATAAGTAAAGCTGGAAATTAAAGTTTGATTTGATTAATCGATAAGTGCTAAGTATTAAAAAGAAGATGTGGTATGATTGCCCATGAGACATCTCTTCACAACAGACCAAATGAAAAAGAAATTAACAAATATAGGTCATCATATGGCCTTCAATAATGTGCAAAAAAAAAAAGAAAGTTTATTTCAAGATGTACTATTTTGTCTTTATCATAAACCAACTCTTTCCTACATATGTTACAATATTTTAAGTAGGATTTCGATTTCATCACATTTTGTTATGTTCAATTAAGATGAGAATATTTGTTTCTCTTGAAAATCAAGCAATTTTGGGAAAGCTTGAATAAAAATAGTCAAAGAATTGTTTTATTCTATGTTATATGTCGAACTCTTTTTCCACTATTTGATCATATTTGTTTAAATGTTTAACACCAGAGGATAACGAACTAATTAATCAAATATGTCCAAATTTGTTGCGTGCTTATTCACTCCTTATGCAAATTTACAGTATTTTTACATTATTACATATATTATAGTTGGTTTCTGTGTGTGTTACATTTTAACGTTTTGTTTCCGTTGTGTCGTTTGTTTTCTCTTATTTTTGAGTGTGAATTCACATTACTATAAGACGTATCCCAGTACTTTTCTATCCCAAATTCATGTATTTGGTTTGGGTGTTGTATTTGTTATTCTCATCGGATTTTGTCTAATGCTTAGTCCGTTTCTGTGTGTGTTACATTTTAATGTTGTGTCGTTGTTCTCCTCTTATATCTAATGCGTTTCCCTCAGTTTTAGTTTGTTACCCCGATTTTGTTTTTTGTCCATCGATTTACGAGTTTTGAACAGCGGTACACTACTGTTGCCTTTATTTATACAGATTTTTACAAACTCTATAGAACTTACTGAAATCTGTGTCATTGTTTAACTTCTGGGAATTAATACAACCTCGAATTCTGAACCTAATAACATTACGGGTTTCAAAAACCAGGTTTATTCCACCGTTTTCTACACACGAAAATGCGTGTCCCAAAATCAGGAATATGACAGTTGTCTTCCCTTTATTTTATGCGAATGAGCATTTGATTTTACCATTAGATAAATTTATCTTGGAGTTCGGTATTTCTATTATTTAACTCAGATATATACATAGTATGTTCTATTGATACATACTTGTGATTATATTATAGAAACTACTAATTTTATCAAGTTTATGGAACAATCTTGTATGATAAACAGTACCAACGACTCATCGTAAATTCACTAAACATGAATACAATGGTTTTGAACCTTTTCGTGTGTATTAGTCTATTAGAGTTTTCAAGTTTAAATATGATGACTTGTTATTTATCATTGATAGAAACCAATTAGTTCTTGGAATATAATCCGATGTTCTCAACATAATTTAAAGTATGTTATTTAATATGTTAGTAAACAACTTACCAATATTACTACTGATACCAAATCCACTGTAATTACAATGTTATTTGGTGTCATCTGACTTATTAAAACTTTAATATTTAAGTGCACACAACACATACGTATTGGAAAAACCTTAATCGAAACTAATAGTCTGGAAAGACAATACCATATAACGTTTGAAAGCGTACACCCAAATGACCTAAACGGAACAACAAAAACTATCTAGTGTCAACTTTGACTTTACAGTTTGGAAGTTACGACTTTAGTTTAATGTAGCATACTTAAGTAGCATGCAGACATTTCTAAGAAAAATAATGAAATTATTAATAAAAATGTAATGGAAATCAGGTGAAAAAGGAGAACAAAGATTGACAAAAGAACTAATGATGTGTGCATTGTATTTGTTTACCAATTGTATTCACTTGAGGCTAATAAGAGTAGTAGCGGAAGGTTAAATACCAGGTTTCACTTTAGTAAAATATACACTTCAAGTATTTATGACATTAACTTCGATTTCCAATATTTTTCTATTTACCAAACATAGATCATCTACTTTGTACTTAAAACATGGTTTTACCAAGCATGATACGTTATATGTTATGCCTTCAGAGTTTCTTATTACTGATAAACCTTATTACCGAGGACAATTAAAAAATAATCACTTACAAAACATGATACTGTGACGATGTTATATACATCCAAGGTTTACAATTTATGACTTTAAATAAAAAAAAAAAATATTTTTGTTGCATAACAGTACTTTCAATTCCGTAAGGTGTCATGGTAATCTTAACACGTTAGTCATTCAGAATATATATGAGAACAGAAACGTGTTTTAAGTGCATAAAACAGAACAAGATAGTAAATTGTAATAGCATCGATCTGTGGTTGCATTAATTTCTTGATTAATGTTGAACGGCACTTTAAGCACTATTGTGCTATTTCGTGGCAGTCATTATTTTGTGTGGAGGGAGCCGGAGTGCCAGAAACAAATACAATAACAAAAATACTGAGCTTCGAGGAAAATAGAAATACGGGATGTTCCCATTAGGAAATGGCGTAGTCATAAGCCCAAACACATCAAACGAATGGATAACAATGATTGTATTCCTGACTCGGTACAGGTATTCCTTAAATAGAAAATTGTGCACAAAACCTGGTTTTATCGCTAGCCAAACTTCGCACTTGTTAGACAGTCTTTTAAAAATCCAATAACAATTTGTGAACAAAATAAACACATAAAAAGTAGGTAAAAAGAGTTATCAAAGGTACCAGGATTATAATTTGATACACCAGACGCGCGTTTCGTCTGCATAAGACTCATCAGTGACGCTCATATCAAAATATTTATAAAGCCAAACAAAAGTACAAAGTTAAAGGGTAAAAATGTCAAAAATACGAGTACAACAGTTAAGTCAACAATTTGTAATAATCTTAATCATCATAAAAATAAACAAATATGTAAGCAAAGACAAACAGAAAAGCATATAGACAAAGTACAAAAGCAAAATAAAAGATAATTAAATATCAATTGTTCAGAGAACAATTGAAGGTCTTTCAACCAATAAACATACATTTTGATATAGAACTATGAAAATTCAGTTAGAAATATCAAATCAGCGTTAAATGGTAGCTTGTTGTACACTAATTCCAAAAATATATGGATTCTATACTTTGTTTTTGTAAATAAGGGAGATAAATTGTTACTTCCAATAACAATACATTGTTCAAGATACTTTTAACAATAAATAAGTACAAGAAATAGCTACTTCCAGTTTACAGAAGGTCACTTCCGGTTGGCTTTCTAAGGTCAAGTGTCTTGCAGACATAATGCAAAAAGTCCCGTGGGTTTATCATCTATACTATTAAACGAGAAGACCCCATTTTGTGTGTCGCTTCTCTTCCTTCCACAATAAATCAATCATCATGCCTCTGTGTCCTATAGGTAACATGCATAGTCGCATTTGTCATCCATTCTTATGATTATTCAGATTGAGTTATTTTTGGAGAAAAACAACAAAAAAGGAGTTCGGACATGATTCGGTCATCAGACTGATTTTTAGTCATAGATAAGACTTCCAGGAGTGAAACATGCACAAATACCACCAATCATATGATAGATAACAAAAATGAAAAATAGATAAGCCTATCATAGCATTCTCCATATCGTGGTGTTTAGATCGCAAGAACCACAACTATTATACCTCCTTATAGAGAGGACAATTATTTTTTGCGTTTATCTACATGTAAACTACGATTATACTACTTTAATATATAGAGACTGTATTCTGTCTACTGATTTTTTTTAAATGTTTTAACTATTTAAGGGGTCATACCAGTTGCATTTATATTAAAATAAGTAAAACATGTGACACAAATACAACCAATCGTAGAGCGTTCTCCATATCATGGTGTTTAGATCGCAAAAGCACAACTATTATACCTCCTTAGAGAGGACAATTATTTTTTGCGTTAATGTACATGTAAACTACGATTATACTACTTTAATATATAGAGACTCTGTATTCTGTTTACTGTTTTTTTTTTAATGTTTACTATTTAAGGGGTCATACCAGTTGCATTTATATTAAAATAAGTAAAACACGTGACACAAGTACAACCAATCGTAGAGCGTTCGCCATATCATGGTGTTTAGATCGCAAAAATCACAACTATTATACCTCCTTAGAGAGGACAAATATTTTTTAGGTTTATCTACATGTAAACTACAGTTATACTACTTTAATATATAGAGACTCCGATCGACAACCCCTCAAATTAGCCTTAGTCGGTATAAGTCATTTATACATGATTCAAATCCTACCATTGGCATATTGATAAGGCTCTCAAAAACAGCACTGATGGATTGTCATAGAAGCATATGTTTTAGACTCATAATGGTCTACATATAAGCAGTAACATTTATTTCATGTTTGAAACGGTGCAAATTTTTAATTTGATTTGACTTATACCAAAAGAAGCAATGTAGCAAAGGAGAGGAATAATTGTGGTCGTAGGCCAGAAACACGAATATAATTGAATTTAACAGAAAGGAAACAAATATCGGACTTTGGGAAAAGGGAGATACCTTTTATGTAATTCTCCATACATAATATCTTTAACAAAAAATCATCCTACAACAGTTCACAAGTTTTATATGCCCGCGATTTTGCGGGTATGTTCTAGTGTATATTTATGAGGTAAAAGTAAAGGTTAAAATCTAGAACGACAATTTTACCTAAAGATCATTTTCAAGGTCATTTTCCAAGGGTTTTAGATCAAATTAATTATATATGGTTAATGAGTTATTTTACTATATGCCTAATTTTAAATACAAGAGGGGATAAAACTCCAATTTAATGTAGCATACCCTTTCAACCAAATTCATGTGTTACGACATGTCGCAACTTACAATTTAGTAACAAAAAGTTGTCGATATCTTATAAAATGTTTGGAAAGAATAGAAAATAAGCCAAAATCAAAACATAAAATATGACCTTGACCTCTTACCTTGACCTAATTTTTCTTATTTTTGGATCAAGAACCTCAAATCAAACATCCCAGGTCTCTATCACTTATGGTTTACAAGATAGATATGCATAGATTTATATCAAGTGCATAAAGGGATATGATTCTCATATGGAGTGTTCATATCCCTTCGGTCAAATAGGACAAATCATGCGAAGGATATAACAAGCAATTTTATAAAATAAACGTGTCGCTTTCTTTTGCAGTTAGGGGGAAGATGCAGTCATAATGAAAACAGTGTTAAGGGAGATAACTCTTACCAAGAACATTGTTCGTCTTAGCAGGATGAATTTTAAAAGCGCATAAACTATATGATACAATATGAGAAATATCTAAGCAACATATTGCGAAACTAATATTTATCGCAAGAACAAAATTAGCCGGAAAAAAATAATAATCATAACAAATACAATAGGTCTTCCCACAGAAAAGTGGAAAGACCTAATAATGCACAAAAATGAGAGAACCATCGATTTTGTGAAAAATTACCGACAACCTTGTCAAATAAGATTATAAAATACTCATGACCGCTAAATTATAGTGCTAGCCTACGCATGTGTCAGATTTGTCAGAATGAATCCTCTTTTTCCCTCCGACTGATTATTATGCACTCAGTCGTTATCAATAGCGTTCAAATACTGCTATTAACCACCATATTTATTTAGGAATTAATTATTGGGGTCGATAGATTCCTCGTTATCAACAATTTGACTGTTATAGAGTGTGCCTTTACAATCTACTACAAGCTGATTAACTTACATATTATGTTCTACATAAGTGCGTACACATTGATTGTTATGGATTGAAGAAAATAAGGTCAAGATTAACATTCACAAGCTGTTTTTTTTTGGAAACCATCTCAATCTGTATTGTTCCAGTATGTACATAATAAAGGATGACTTTTCAGATGCAATGAAAGCAGACGAATTTTACATAAATGATGCTATTTCATTGTGTGAACCATCCATAACAGAATACCGTAGACATACACGTAATGCAATGTATTTGTCTTTATCGCCATCATTTTACCTTTTAAAGTCATAACATTCCTAGAAATAATAGGTGATAAAAAACCTACTAAACCTGGATAAAGCACTTTACCAAGAGACGGTATAATTTCAGATAATTGAGTAATTATCAAAAGCAAAGGAAACCAATCTTTGGAAAAGGAAACTTTGTCATGTTTGTTGCCTTGAAGCAATAGATAATTAAGCAAAAATTGCACTAAATGAAAAATAACAATGAAGTCTGGAGCTCAAAATGAAATTAATGCGCTCACTACCCTTAATTCAAATAAATAAACTATATTCCGAGTCAAAGTTATATTGAAGAAATTGTTAAAATAGAAGTCGTCATATTGTGGTTTGACGTAACAACAGTCATTGAGCATATTTATTTTAATGTAACATTTGCGACGAATGAAAATGCTCTGTGTATTCATTTACATAACCCAATTATGTTTATTGTCAGATCCAGAAAAGGTATATTCGTCAAGTTATGTTAGTAAGAAAGGTTTGGGTTGTTATTATTTTGTTTGGTTCGTTAGTCAGACAATAAAATTCACTCTGTTAAAAGTTATAACGAACCAGACTCATTGCACTAATTTTGAACGAAACCATGGCTGTTTATATACATTTAATTTAATTATTTTGAAGACAACAAAACACCGCTCAATACCACAAACACCGCTCAATACCACATTTATCATTGTGAACCAAGGAAATGACGACACTCTTGAATGAAATATATGAGCAGTCAACATTTACTTTTTAGCAAATTACAATTAGAATATGGGACCGTAACTTTTAGGAAGTTAAAGTTTACTGCTGCACCGTTTGTTGTTGGTCTTATAAAAATATCGACGAAAAGTTAAAGTCCTGCCTACGGCGTCTTGTCTGTCGTTTAAAAAACACAAGACATAGGTCAAATAATAATTTTCCGTTTTGATGAAATATTTGATATCAAACATGTGGAAACCGGACCTGATATTTTTCGATGGGATATATTTCGAGATTATAATCTTTCTTACCAAATAATGTATCACATTGCTGATGGTCTAATGTAAATGTGCTTTCGGCATGAATTTATAAAATTAAGAAAATGTGGTAAGATTGCGAATGAAACACTTCTTCACAAGAGACCAAATAACACAAAAATTAACATCTATATTTCCATGATATCACTGTGTGGCCCTTAACAAAGTGTAAAACCTATATAGCATATTTGCTATACAAAGCTCCGAAATGCATTCTATGTTTATGGACAGTGGATTACCTTGTTGTAGGATAACCCAACTTAAACCCACACAAAAATATCGAGAAAAAGGCTAATTGAGTAAGTACGAAATCGGAAAACAATGAAAATTTTGAAAACCAAATTTCCCCAACAAATTTCATTGAAGGTCAATCTTTGTTTTTAATAGTTTAAATAATATTCAAATTTTAGGCGGTGAAACGAAGCAATAGTGAATGTTTCCAGTCGACAACATTTATCTAAAATTACATCACATTCGAGTAGATTCAAGTCAACTCTAAATGTCAAAAACTGGATTGATAAAAAACGAAAATACGGTTGAACCTGATTTAGAATGTAACTTGGTAGAATAGAATTGTATTAATGAGCGCTCATCCGAAAAGAATATTGAAACAGAAGATAATACAGAGAGACAAATTAAAATAGAATCTGAAGCAAATCAGGATATAATAGACACAAATATTAGTGTTATACTATTAGCTTAGAAATTTAGTATATTATCATTACATATTGCCATTGTTTTATCAATATTGATTTGATACGAACGACATCTTGAATCTTTTGTGAGGTGTTTATAGTTTAAGTATACATTAGTTTGTGGTCCTAGATTATTATCGATGTCAATGTGTCCGTATGTCCGTCTGCACGCATTTTTGTGCTGTCTGAAATGTCAAGATTTCTTTTGTTTTAATCATTTTGTGCACGGTATTTACATTTAACAAAGGCCGGTCTATGCTGATATTTGTTAAAAATGGAAAAACACGTTTTTGATTGAAACTCCTTTGTTTGCTCTAATAAAACAATTCACATTTTGATAGATATAATTTGGTACTAGGATTTTGATGCAGATTGATTACGACAGATGTTTTGCAATCCCGGGGATGTAAAATCGGGGACGGTATATACAAATAAGAAAACAAATGTAAAACATGTGTAAACAAAATTCAGAAGCATCTTTATGTGCCGGAATTTAAATATAAGTAACTAGTATATTTATTAGGAATCCAAAGAATCAAATCTGGCGTTGAATATTTCAATGATAAGCAATATTTATTTTAAGAAACGTACCCTTTCTCGTATGGGTATCTATGATATTCCTATTTAATTAGCAGTAAATAAATACAGATTTGAAAAATATATTTGCATGAATTGTATGCTAGGATATCAAAGAAGATTGAAATATAGGTATTATGTGCTCTTCGAAATTGAATCCCGGTAAGACGAGGTGTTAATTCAAATAGAATATACAGATGACATCAACATAGATAAAATGAAATGATGTCGTGCAGATGATAAACGAAGTAAGTTTTACAAGCTTTTTTTTCGAGAGTCATAACAGAAGTAACAGTGTTTGTGGTTTGTTTAATATATTTTGATGTTTTTATCTATCAACTAACACATACATTTTTGTAACCATTATATATATTTACTTTTCACTGTTTTCTGACATTTGAACGTTTGGAACACTCCCATTATAACAGATTGATTGAGTATCGGTTGCTTTATGCACAGTGATAAAGATGTGACATCCATTTAAGAAAGCAAAAACGTTATTGTATTTTCGCCATTGACATTTAAAAAGAACTTATGACAGGATTGGTGATCTACTCGTTATTTTTTTTTCTCAAAAGATCAGGTTGAAACTGGTCATTGCTGGTAAAATCTAGTCCTTTGTCTAGTTCATGATGATATACCAACAACACATAAGGACAAAAGATGACGTTTAAGATGCACAAAAACACACAATTTAATATTAAATGCGATTATATGGTTTCTGAAATCCAAGAAGTATATTATGGATGTATTGAATAAAATTGAGATGCCTTCATCGCGATAATCTCTTAAGAATATTAAAATTCATTTAGGGTGAAGGAAACATATGCTTCATACTGAGAAAGCAAAGAACTAAGATAATGAAGATTCATTTATAGTTACAAAAAGCAAAGCGCTATAAACACTCTATCTTTTCGGACAAAAATAGTAACACATTTTCTGTAAAACAATAAATAGACAAACACAAATAAATAAAATGAAATTTAGAAATGAAACCTGTAACTAAAAATGAGATTAATGCGTTATATGTCCTCATTCAAAATTACAAAACTATTTACCTAATTCAAGTTATTATCAAAAACGTTAATGTCACATTTAGCGTAGAAAGACTTAAGTTTAAACACATCTTATGGTTAAAAATGACAAATGCACCAGACACACGTTTAACAACTTAGTATCTCTTCTCAAAAGGAGGACTATGCACGAGGCTGGTATATAAGTACAACACTCCTATATATTATCGGATGTCAGAAAGAGTCATATGTCTAGATACATAAGAAATGCGAGATGTATGTTTTAATCAGAACCTTTTTATTTGTTAGAAAAAAAACACCGAGAACGTTGTCGTTGAAAACATATACGGACGTTTATCAGACGACCTACATCAGAGACCTTAAGAGATAATTTCCATTGTATCATTGTATCATCATATTTTCACATGTGATGGCTTTAATACCGATATAATGCGACTCATTGCTGATGACTAAATACAAATATGCAAGCAGCATGAATTATACCTGGATTGATACTTAAGTTGACGGTGAATTAAACTGGTAACAAGCCGTTTTCACCACTTACAAAACTTCATTTTCCTACGACAAACCTCTTACAAAACTACAACTACAAAAACATATCTGGACAGAGGTTGAAAGACTGATAAAACAAGAAATCGTCGATCATCGTTAGACATTGATCGTCCGTCGGTTTTTCTGTTTTAAGAAATTAGTAAGTTTTTAAAATCTAATCGGTTACGCGAGGCACCAGTGAATATATTCTATCAGCCAATATTAATAGGCTGTTACATCATACTAATGATTTACATTAAAACACATGTTGAAGGTTAAAACTTAATCCATGCAAATTAGTTTCTGAGATAGATCGCAATGAAAAACCTTAGAAGATTCAAATCCCATTCTCTTTACTTTTTTTTATGTTATGTCTTTTGTACTATTATATGTCTGTTTGTCTTTGATGTTTAGCCATGGCGTTGTCAGTGTGTTTGACACCGTCTCTAGTATCTTTCGTTCCTCTTTTATACTTGTAAATAATTGAATGAATTAATAGATAAATAAGTATTATTACCTGTATATACCTGAGTTTACCTGTCAAATAAATACGCACAAGTGTAATGGTAATGCGCGCCAACGCAATGCACCGATACATTTATTATGTTTTCTTAATAATTTTGGTGCACGATATTTCAATGGGAACCAGTTACATAACTAAAACTCCAAAACAATGACGAGAAAGAAGTAAAATGAATAAATACGAAAAGGCAAGCACCTGACGATATAACTAATTTCCTCCATAACAGTTTTAAAAAAAAATAATTATTCAAAATCTGATTAGTGTATCGATACAACAGTGAACCCAACCAGCCAATATTAATCTACAGTTACATCATACATACGAAACAGTTCAGGTTTGAGTAGAACAAAGTTAACTTTTAGTTGCATAATGCAAATTGCATTATTGAAGCAAATCATTGTCTGGAATTTCAGAAACAGGATTGATTAAAATGAACATACGGTTGTCTATAACTAGAAATCAATTTTGTTAGAATAGGAATGGCTTAATGAGCGCCCATCCGAATAGAAAAAAGATAAGCACGACGATGCAGATGCAAATGAAAAAGAAACATATAGTTTTACGTTACGAAAGCCTTTGAACATCACAAAAAAATAATTATCAGTTCAGCTAATATCCAATCTGGCGACGAATGTAAGTGCCCGGTGCCCGGTTTGGGTTATTATTTTTTTGTTTTCGTTGTTATGACAATAAGATTAACCGTGTCAGGATATTAACGAACACGACTTATTGCACTAGTTTTTATTGAAACCATGGCTGTTTATATATATGTAACTGATTTGAAGAAAATCGAAAGACCCCTTACTATCACGTTTATCATTATGAACCAAAGAAATACAAAAAATTTAAGAAAACTACTTTTGTTCTAATGAGTATCAAATGATATACTTATTTGATTAACGGTTGTTAATTTGCTGTAAACAGATACATAGACAATAACTGATTAGTGTCTTTAAATATCAGCTATATTTGTACGAGGCTAGGAAACAAGGTGTATGCGAGCTTTTAGCGATCTATTACCCCGGTTTCGAGCCGAGTACAAATACAGCTGATATTTAAAGACACCAAACAGTTATTGTCTTTATCCTGCAATTAATTCTGTATATTATTTGTTTTTTGAAAGACACAAAAACACATATTTTGCATTTATTTTCGATTTGAAATCCCTTGAGGTCCGTGTAGTAATATGATATGTAGAAATCATACATTCAGCAAAAGACGGGTTCGCAAAAAAAAAAGAAGAATCTCGAATGGTCAACAAATTCATCGCTCAAGGTGAATAATTATCTATTTTAACATAAGAACTAATTTTAACAGTAAAAACAAATAACAAAACGTTGTCCAATTTGAGCCAGGAGTGTACGAGTTGTACTACGCTTCAGACTCCACATTCACTAAAAATGCATGCTGAAATTGACATGGTTGTTTTTGTTACACAATCATACACATTCAAGTTTTGCAATCGGTAGTTGTCATTGTAGAAAAGACTGCTGTTCATGTGTGTATGCTATCAGACAATTTGTGTGATTCTTATTACTCTAAAGGAATTTTTGAAAACAAACAGAACGTATGAAATAAATCCTTAATTCGCAATTGATACGTCATTGGAATGCAACTCCAATACACATTCTGAGGTCACGAAGGTTCATACAATATACTCAGTTTTATAGTGGGCGGAGCTTTAAAGCGATATCTGTAAAGTATACAGATACAGCATAGGGATATCTGTAGGGCTGTATCTGTATAGTAGAACACCCAATTGCAGGATAAACTTTATTTGTTTTAATTATATTATATGTTAGAATGTCAAGAAAATTGAAACATACATTGTAGGTATAAGTTGTAAAAAGTCCCGGTGAGACGAGTCACTTATTTGGCTAGAAGATGCTTTTCAACATAGAAACAATGAACTTATCTCATGCTGATGACGAGCGTTTTAAAATAACGAGTTTTTGTTGGGGGTCATAAGAGAAGTTATAGGCTTTGGGTTCATTGTGTATCTGTTTATTATTTTTATTTTTTTAAATCAAAAACAAATAAAACGTTTGCTTTACAAATTTTGCTTGTACTGTTTCATGACATTTGTGCTTTTGAAACACTGCCAAGTTATAAATTGATTTATTGTTAGTAGCTTAATGCATAAATAAAGGCAACAGCAGTATACCGATGTTCAAACTCATAAATCCATGGACAAAAAACAAAATCGGGGTAACAAACTAAAACTGAGGGAAACGCATTAAATGTAAGAGGAGAACAACGACACAACACTACAAGGTAACACACACAGAAACGGACCAAGCAACAGACAAAATCCCACGAGAATAACAAATATAACATCAAAACCAAATACATGAATTTGGGATAGACAAGTACCGTGACACATCTTATCGCAATGTGAATTTACACTGTGAATGCATGATACACGCAATAATAGAACATCCATGAAAAATGGCGTTTCAAAAGAATTCATGACGAAGTGGGTAAAAACCAAATGCCTTTCAAAAGTAAACGATAACTACAGCCAATCATGTATAACCATACAAAGGATTTTAATGATCGTATTAACGTTTTAACGACTGTTGTGAGCCAAAATCATAAGTTAAATTTTATACTTTACATATGCATCTTGTCGTGACTTGCGACAACTTGTCTGTACTCAATATAATTTCTCAGCGTCAAGATCAGGAAACAACTGGCAATTTATAGTCCTAAGTCTAGTACATGATGATATAAAACAAGACACGAAGGACAAAGGATGACATTTAAGATGCACTAGAAGCAGACGATTTAATATTAAATGCTATTTTATGGTTTCAGAAATCAGAACTGACAATGATATTAATGCGTAAGCTATCCTTCATTAAAAATTCCCACACTATTTTCTTAGTCTAAATTAATATTAAAGAGGTATACGGAATTGTGAAAACAGGAAATCATGATATTGTTGTGATTTCAACCGACAAAAGTGTACGATATTCACAAAAAAAATATTTTAATAAATATCACATTTATTGTAGTAGAGAAATAATATTCACGAGTCCTTCATATAAATATTCCAAATCTCTGTATGTTATCGGATTTCTGAAAGATACATTAGTCTAAACACTAGAAATGCAAGCGTTTGGTTTAATCAGAACCTTTTTATTTGTTAGTTAGAAAACGTTAAAAAGAGTATATGTTGTCTAATTGGCACTCGTTCACCTCTTTTTTATTTTATTTATATAGAAGTTTCAAGATGAGGCGCTTAAAAGACATGGATATATTTATTTGTCCAAACTTAATATCCTTTTTAGATAAAACATTGATTAGGTATTCATATGTGATTGCTTTAATTTCGAAATAATGCTACTCATTTTTAATGACTCAAATACAAATTGCTAGCAGCAAGGATTACACATTGATTGATACTTTGAATGACAGTGAATAAACATTGTTACACGCCGTTTCAACCACTTACAAACCTTTATGTTTTTTACGAAACACCAATACAAACAAACTATTATAACTACAAAATATTATCTGGAAATAGGTTAAAATAGAATTGAGAAAGGAAATTTGGAATGTGTCAAAGCGACAACAACCCGACCATAGAGCAGACAACAGCCGAAGGCCATCAATGGGTCTTCAATGTAAAGAGGTTAAAAGACTGATCAAACAAGAAATCATCAAACATCTTAAGACATTTATTATCCGGCGGTTTCCGTTTTAAGAACTTAATTAGTTTTCAAAATTTTATCGGTCACATGAGACACCAAAGAATGTATCCTATCAACCAATATCGATATACTGTTACATCATACTAATGGCAAATGCTGATGATAGAGACAATTTTAATAAACTTTTAGTTCCCTTATTCAAGCAAATTACAGAACATTAAATATAAAAACACAGTTTTGATTAGAATCAAAGTACTGTTGTCTCTGATTTAAAACAGGGGTATAGTCATGGTCATTCGAAATTATGTTGAAACGGGTTATATTGCAGATACAAATTAAAATTGTTTCTGAAGCACAACAAGTCCAATTAAGTGATTACAACGAATTATACATGTTTCGTCATAATATATTATAAAATACAAATACTGTTTTTAGACGTTTCATTGCCATACAATGCTTGAAACTTAATAAATGCATAGCAGTCTCTAAGGTCAATCGTAGTAAAAATATATTTCACTTTTATCAATATAACATCAATGTTTAAATCTAGATTATATATTCCGATAGAAAAGGATATAATCCTACTCCCTTAATAATATTAATGGTTCTTATTGCCGATGACCTCAAATGAATGTGCTTCGTAGCGGTTTGTCGAAGCAATAGTGAAGGTTTCCGTCAACCAACATTAATCTGCGATTTCATAATACTAACGAAACAACTCGACATATTTTAAGTAAAAAGACGTTTCATTATGCAAGCAAATCACCGAAATGTTAGAACACAGATTGATTAAAATGAAAGTACAGTTGTAGCCTGAATGAATTAACGATAGCTCATCTGAATATGATATAGATGCAAATTGAAACTGAAGCAAGTTATAACATACATAGAGTCAGCGATATATTCTTAGCTTTAACATCTATATAGTGAAAGCAAACATACGTAAGTTCTTTTTTTCTCAATGTATTTTGACATTGTATTTATCAACATTGATTACATACTCAGCAACCTCTAGAATCGTTTGAACCAAATAAAGAATCTAAAGAATCTAAATCACCTTAGCGTCTTGACCTATGTTTGATGCCAAATATATGAGTTGAATATTTCATGCTGAAATATCGATCCACCTAATTATGTCTGGACATGCGTAAACGTATCTATAAATTATCATACGCATTCGATATTTTTTTTCTTAAAAGAAAAGGAAGACACTTGTATAATCTGTTCCTATATACAAGAATATAATGTTATAAAACCAATACATTTATATGGCAAAGGATGACAATGCAGATGCATTTAAATCACAAGATTTTATACTGAATGATATTTTATGGTTTAAAATATCCATAAAATATATCATTGCTGTATTTAGAAATAGTTGAGCTGTACATATTGCCATAATTTTTCTATTTAGAATATCACAATGTCTGGAAAGACATTTTAGGTAAAGACAAATGAACTCAAATACAATTATAGAGCAGATAAGTCAGAGATAGGAAAATGTTTTTGAAAGTGACAAGAGCAAACATAAAAATCACTTGGTTTTTACGGTCTAGAATAGTAAAATCACAAAAATACTGAACTCCGAGGAAAACTAAAAACAGAAAGTTCCGTATCAAAATCTCAAAAGCTGAAACAAATCTTACAATGGATAACAACTGTTATACGTATGACTTTTCTTATTATGTAAATGATGGGTAAAAGCTGACTTCAAAGCTAGTTATACCTGTTTCCTGCATGCCAGTCGAATAAATTCCATTATTTTGACAAAGATGTGTGGTCAAAACAAACAGACATCATAGGTAAATTTGTTAAAAATAGGGATACAGGAGTCAACACTGTGTTATAATAATCACTTTAAAACAAACAAATATGTAACAAAGAAGCACAAAAATGCATATAGACAAAGAACATTAACATAAATAAAAATGACGTGATGCACAAGTATAGAGTAACGTCAAATACATATCACCATGGACATAACATTCAAAGTGATATTTTAAGACAAAACAAGAAAACTGTCAACGTCATTAAAATGATAAAATACGTAAGTTACCTAAATCTATACTTCAAGACCATCGTGTACTATTTGCGAAGTTGATGCGGAATATTTATTGACACGATATTGGTACCGTCCGGAAAGAAATTGGTAAAAATGAAAATTATGATCATAGTATTGTGCTTTCAATCCAAAAAAGTACAATGAAACATAAAACTGAAAATGAAATTAATGCATTCAGTTCATTTCCTTCTAAACTATCTAACGTTTTTCTAGTCATAGTTATTTTTAAAAACGTTTTAAGAAACTGTTAAATGTGGAAATCATGAATATAGTATTGTGCTTTCAACAAAATATGTTCGACCATTACAAAACAAAATATAATATTTAAAATAAAAATGACATAATGCTCAAGGCCGGCATATAAAACAACTCTTCATTAATATTGAAGTCATGAAAATTGCATTTGTATAATTATGCATGAAACATTCGTTGGTTAGATAAAAGCGATTATGTTGTTGTTGAAAACATGTAAAATAGTTTATCACATAAGCTGCAAAAAAGACAATGAGAGATATATCAAATCTAAATATACATTTTGGATAAAACATTGATTGGATATTACGTCATAGACGCTTGCTTTAGTACATAAAAAAAGCAGCTCATTACTGACGACATCAATATAAAAAAAGAAGATGTGGTATGATTGCTAATGAGACTATTCTCCATATGAGACCAACATGACGCAGAAATAAACAACTATATGTCACCGCATGGTATTCAACAATGAGCAAATTCCATACCGCAAAGTCAGATATAAAAGACCCGAAATGACAATTTTAAGCATTTAAAACAAGAAAACTAACGGCCTTAATTATGTACACAAAATGAACGAAAAAAAAAATAAGTAACACATAAACAAACATAAAATAGGTCAAATAACAGACTGACCAAACAAGAAATTGGAAAAGAGAATAGAAAACAATTTATAAAAAAAAACTACAGAAGTAGTCTGGAACCGTGGTACGTACGTTTGTACCTTCCTTATCTAGTTGGGTACTACGACACAAATTAATGTTCGTAGGAAGAACAGTTCATATGACCTATATATAGACAAAATTTCTATTTTCACATTGCATTCATGCAGAATATAAAAAACAATTGTCGAGAAATAATACATTGTTAGTTACTGTGGTGAAATATTGCAAACATATGCATATTTTTCGTATAGAATCGACAATTGTTTTTGATAACCTGCATGCATGCAATGTGAAGATACAATTCTTTGTCACCTTTTTTTTAATTAAACCAAACTTTAAATATTTAGATAATATATATATGTCATAATATAACATGTCATATTCCAAACAATATAATAAGCTGTTAATTGTTTAAATACCCGGATGAGTCTTCTTTACAAAATCTTTCAGGCATTCTTATAAATCTGAAAAATTGTTCCGTTTTTGTCGACTGGAAGATTTGAATATATAAAGATATCAAGATTGCAATTAATAGTGTATGGGAATAATAATCACCAATCATCGTTCAATTACACTGTCATGTTATCATGTTTATAACAACAAAATCATCTAAAATAACATGTAAAAGTTTTTCTAACTGTCGATAAAATCAAGGGAACATCGACATATTGAGAAGCCTGGCGGGAACCGTACTGTAATGATACTATAATGTAATTTGGAATTCATTTTTATTATTGCAGATAAAAACATTTTTTCAATTAAACCGTAGATTTTTTTTGCGGGGTGGGAGATTATTTTATTTAAAATATTTACTAAATCTACTAAATGTTCCTGTACTGTCATTTCGGCTGTATTTCTTCGCATTCAGATGAAATTGTTTATATTTTATTTCTTAAATCAAACTAAAGTCTAAGGTTAACATAAATAGAATATCAATATGAGATCTCGTCGCCTGGCATATAATACCAAACCTTAAACAAACTGTATTCTTCAAGTTCACAGTTATCTATTCGTACTTCAGACAAACAAAATTCAAATGCACATTTGGGGTTAGTCGTTTTCAATAATTGGTGTGTCGGTGAAAAGAAGTGATCTTCAACTTTGATTTTAGATTAAAAGCAGCCTAAATTTAGCTTGCATGTTGAATGTTTCGGACAAATTTATAAACAAAAGTTGGTCAGATTGCAGGGATGGAGTCGGGTAGAATTTAGGGGTAATCGTGTTTTTATAAATAACTGTGCGGATTGATAAATAAAAACTATCAATTTGAAATTTCGTCACTCATGAAAATTCGCTTTGGATTCTAGCTTGACATAACAACTGTTAACTTCATTTAAAACTTGACACCATTCTAAAATGTTCCCCTTTAATTATATATTAATTAGGAATATTATGATAATTTAATAATTGTTATTTATAATGCCTGACTTAATTGTGTTCTTTAAAAACTGATATATGAGTTTATTTAATTATATAACATTATCTTAAATTTGAGCAGGCTGGTGGACCCATTTAATTAGATAATGAATGTATTTAGCATAATATTTGTTATCCAACATTACTATTCTGAAGCTGTTATAGTTAAATTTCTCACGATTGGTTGGTGCAAACCTTCAAGTATAATTTTTGACGTTTCGGTAAGTTTAGGAAGAAATAATTGTATTTAAGGTACTAGCGAACGGGTTAATTAGTGTACGAAATAAGGTATGAGATAAGTGATTCATACTATGGCGAGAAATTTTACCCAGAAACTATAATTGTCCAGCCTGTTGCAGATTCATACTGGAGACTGGGATATATAGTTTTCTTATAGTCGCTTTATCTTCGTAAGTTTATTAAATGGTATTTTTTTGTATAACAGACAATTGGTTGTCGTCTTTTCAATCAAACATTAGACAATCACAGCAGAACATTTCACAATTACAAATGTATTCCCAAACGGAAACAATTTTTTCTTTTATATTTGGTAATACACATGTGTGATTAAACACATCATGACGTATTGGTCTTCTGTAAGCGTCATTAAGAACTTTTGGTATCACATATGTCAGCTTTATTTTGGGTAGTCTCCATCTAATATAATTGAAACTATTATTTTGAGTGCAAATGATGGAATTGCATTGCTGATTACTCCACTTATTTTTCAAGAAATTGGGTTTTGTACAATATGCACCATATATACCTAAACATGTAAAAAGCAAAATT
This sequence comes from Mytilus galloprovincialis, assembly GCF_965363235.1. Taxonomy (NCBI): domain Eukaryota; kingdom Metazoa; phylum Mollusca; class Bivalvia; order Mytilida; family Mytilidae; genus Mytilus; species Mytilus galloprovincialis. Next base: position 6,973,517 of record NC_134846.1, on the reverse strand, counting down.
ACAAAAATACTGAACTCCGAGAAAAATTCAAATATAAAGTCTCTAATCAAATGGCAAACTCAAATCATCCAAAACATCAAACGACAGGACAACAACTGTCATATTCCTGACTTGGTACAGGCATTTTCAAAAGTAGAAAATGGTGGATTGAAACTGGTTTTAAAACAAGCTTTTAACAATGATTGTTTGAATGGGCAAAGATCACTTGTATCTTAGTAAATTTAAGGTACGCGTGATTTAATTCTCGATTTGTTGTATGAAGTGATCGATTACCTATCTTATATTGATGCATTAACATCATGAACATGATTAAAAAGAATCTATATCAATCATTCTAGAACAACACAACACAAATTACTAAAATATGAGAAAAGGCGAAATGATAAGGAGGTCTTTCATTACAATACAAATCACAATTTAAAACTGTATCGATATACGGTTTTTTATTATGACAAATTTTTTAACGAATGTAGAGGATGCCGTTTCAATTTTTTTTGTAACATGTAAAAAAAGAATGTGAATTAAAATATTTAGATATAACAAAAAAGAAAATATCAACTAAACTATTTTAAAAATGAAAAGAAAAACTAGAGGCTCCAAAGAGCCTGTGTCGCTCACCTTGGTCTATGTGCATATTAAACAAAGGACTCAAATGGATTCATGACAAAATTGTATTTTGGTGATGGTGATGTGTTTGAAGTTCTTACTTTACTGAACGATTTTGCTTCTTACAATTATATCTATAATGAACTTTGCCCATTAGTAACAGAGAACTATATTTGGTAAAAATTTACATAAATTTAGGTCATGTTGACTTATTTGTAGATCTTACTTTGCTGAACATTATTGCTGTTTACAGTTTATCGCTATCTATAATAGTATTCAAGATAACCAAAAACGGCAAAATTTCTTCAAAAATTACCAATTGGAGGGCAGCAACCCAACAACCAGTTGTCCAATTCATCTGAAAAATTCAGGGCAGATAGATATTGACTTGATTAACAATTTAACTTCTTGTCAGATTTGCTCTAGATGCTTTGGTTTCATAGTTATAAGCCAAAAACTGCATTTTACCCCTATGTTCTATTTTTAGCCGTGGCGGCCATCTTGGTTGAATGGCCAGGTCATCGGACACATTTTTCAAACTAGATACCCCAAAGATGATTGTGGCCTAGTAGTTTCAGTGGAGATTTTGTAAAAGATTACTTAGATTTATGAAAAATGGTTAAAGATTGACTATGAAGGGCAATAACTCCTAAAGGGGTCAACTGACCATTTTGGTCATGTTGACTTATTTGTAGATCTTACTTTGCTGAACATTATTGCTGTTTACAATTTATCTCTATCTATAATAATATTCAAGATAATAACCAAAAACAGCAAAATTTCCTTAAAATTACCAATTCAGGGGCAGCAACCCAACAACCGATTGACCGATTCATCTGAAAATTTCAGGGCAGATAAATCTTGACCTGATAAACATTTTAATCTCTGTCAGATTTCCTCAAAATGCTTTGGTTTTTGAGTTATAAGCCAAAAACTGCATTTTACCCCTTTGTTCTATTTTTAGCTGTGGCGGCCATCTTGGTTGGTTGACCAGGTCACGCCACACATTTTTTAAACTAAATACCCCGAAGATGATTGTGGCCAAGTTTGGAATAATTTGGCCCAGTAGTTTCAGAGGAGAAGATTTTTGTAAAAGATTACTTTAATTAACGAAAAATGGTTAAAATTTGACTATAAAGGGCAATAACTCCTAAACGGGTCAACTGACCATTTTGGTCATGTTGACTTATTTGTAGATCTTACTTTGCTGAACATTATTGCTGTTACAGTTTATCTCTATCTATAATAATATTCAAGATAATAACCAAAAACAGCAAAATTTCCTCAAAATTACCAATTCAGGGGCAGCAACCCAACAACCGATTGACCGATTCATCTGAAAATTTCAGGGCAGATAGATCTTGACCTGATAAACATTTTTACCCCTGTCAGATTTGCTCTAAATGCTTTGGTTTTTGAGTTATAAGCCAAAAACTGCATTTTACCCCTATGTTCTATTTTTAGCCGTGGCGGCCATCTTGGTTGGTTGACCGGGTCACGCCACACATTTTTTAAACTAGATACCCCAATGATGATTGTGGCCAAGTTTGATTTGATTTGGCCCAGTAGTTTCAGAGGAGAAGATTTTTGTAAAAGCTAACGCCGGACGACGACGGACGACGGACGACGGACGCCGGACGCAAAGTGATGAGAAAAGCTCACTTGGCCCTTTGGGCCAGGTGAGCTAAAAATGATATAACCCCAGAATCGAAAAGGTTTATGAGACAATTTAAACGCAATATATTTTGGATGTTGCATGCTGCTCTGCAAACAGTCTTTGTTCCATTTGACTGGTTGTATGTGTCGTAACACAATTGGGTAGCAAGAAATAAAGAAATAATAAAAAGACATTAACTATAAATATTTTTAACTGTACTTACCTGCGCTGCAGTGTTTGTATCACTAATCAATGTTTAATTAGAAAATTGCATTATTTAAATTTATTTTTGGTAACTTTAAAGTTATTATCCAAATCATCTAACGATATATTTTACAATGAACTGTCAGTCGCAGCTTTCTTAATATATTTATTGGTGACGGAGAAAGTATTGGAAACACTGTTCAACATCGTCGTTATTGCGGAGGCGTCATTCTTTCAATCGAAACCAAGTTTAACACATAGTAATATTCATACTGTCCAATTATATACTTCAATAATATATTCAAAATCTTGAGTGATAAAGTTCACAAATTAATGACACAATATAATAATCAATAATATATCATTGTTTAAAGGTCACATGTTCCTGTAGTTATAGTAAGAGTTGGTACTTAATCTTTCTTGGGTAAACACTCAGTCGCAGATTTTACATTTCATTCAGGATGATAAATTCAAAATAATAAAACGTCAAATATAAATAAGGCCACACCAATTTAACTTCTTGTTCTACGGATTTTTGGACTTCAAAATTTGGGGCGAGCGAGCGATTTGAAAATTTAAATAAAAAAATATTTAATTTGCAAATTTTTGAGGCGAAGCTTGAAAAGTAGAGGCGAGCGATTATAATGTTTTTTTTGTAAACATAAAATAGTAGGTTTTGACAATATTAAAGCTTGATTTATCACTTGTACTTTGACATTTCTTTAATTTCTGAAGTATTTTTTCCCTGTTCACCAAGAAATAATTAAATCTGGTCTATGTATGACATGTATGTGTGACTGACAATGAGACAATTCTCCATCCAATTCATAATCAGTTTGGGGAAAACCCCTTAATGTTATAAATATCCCTTTTACATGTTTTATGAGGGATCAATATAAGTTATAATATATTTGTTTGTACAAAAGGGCTCATATTTTCTCAAAGAACTATATATCTATCTGGTATTAAATGGTCAAAACATGTCCAAGAATTTTGTAATATTCCTGGACTTTAACCATGTTAACACATTTACTTTAACAGTTTAATATTATTCAAAATAAGTGGACCACTCTTTTAGAAAAAGTTGTTTAAAATATGATGTAACTCTCCTCTTTTTGGGTACAAAATTCTAAGTTTTCAAAGGTTTTGTATAGAAGAACTATACAAATCCTTGGTATTTCTATTTTCTTTTCTACATCAGTAAAATGACCCCTTGTCCATATTGTCTGAGGGAGGGTTGTTCTCAACCTGATATAAATAACAAACACAGGTCAAAGTACGGCCTTTTACACAGGGCATTGATACAGACCAAACAGCAGGCTATAAAGGACCCAAAATTATTAGCGTACACAATTCGAACAGGAAAACCAACGATCTAATTTTTATATCATGTACATCCAAACGGGAAAAATTATACCAATGAACAACATTACCAAACGATAACTGCTGAACGACAGGCCCCTCAATCAATCAGGACAGGTGCATAAACATGCAGAGGCTATGGATAGTTTTGTTTCGCCAGCATACAATATAATTGCAGTTGAAGGCAAATCCTTCAGAAGTTCTTTGTACTTTATTCTAACAACGACATGTTTTGATAGGGAATATAAGTAAGGGGGAAAGTAACCAATTTTTTGTTCTTTACTCCGGTATTTCCGCTGATACAGATTTATATCGGAGATACAAATCCTTGATCGGAGCACTCCCGCTTTGGATAAGTAGGTTTCATGCTGAAACAAATATTCTCAGAGATATTTTCAAAGTGTGCTGGGGTGTTTTTATGTTTAAAATCGTTATATACAGGTTAGACTGTGATTTTAAAAACAAATGTTGATATCTTTTTATAATGTTTACAAAAAAAAAAACGGTGCGGGAAATGGACATGATTACATTTCCGGATGCGGGAAGCGGGAATATAAAAAAAATAAAAAAATTCTGTTTTGAAAAAAATAGGTGCAGGCGGGTCCGTCGAACAAGGAATCAAATTGGTGTGGCCTAAATGTACGTTTCTCCAAACTAATAGTTTCGACTTGAAAAAAAAGCAAAAAATGTCAAAAAAAGATACTGAAGGGATTGTTTACATAAACAGAAGTTTGACTTGCAACAGGTTATCTACGGATTAGAAAAACATATATGCACAGTTTCAGTTCATATTTTTAAAAATTTAGTTGGTTGTAAAAAATATTATAAGTGAAATAAAAGCATTATATGATCTGACCGGACTACAAATTTTCATAGTAATTCATTTAGTTTAATCGAGAAAAAAATAAATCTAACATATGGGCTCTAAAGCACAAAGATTAGTGCGTCAAAATAATAATAATAGAAAGGGTCTTGGCTTGCTTGTCACATGCAACTGATTGACGCAGTATGTTATTCTGTATAGCTGATTAAGAATGTGTCCAAAAATTTGGAAAAGAAATGAACACATCAATTTTAGTGATGTCATACACAGGGAGAAACGAAATTTGTATCATCGACAAAAAGGATGTGCATGTACGAAATAAGTAAATTATTGTTCGCGCTATATACTCAATATTATCTAGCGCCATACCAAATAAAAAACCATTTATGCTTCCATAGAAAGGTTTATATAGTTTAAAGTCATATGAAACGAGTGTCTGGTGAAAAATAATGTTTATCCAAAACTTGAACCAGGCATGTATATATATGATAAACGTGGTCTTCTGTTCACTATTTTTATTATTTTTAGGCATCCATATCGTATAATCGTAAAAACCTAATCCTCTCAGTCTGTTATGATGTGAAAATATGGCAGCTAATTAATTGTCATGTTTTGAAGCCGTAGTTTACCGATTGTTACCTTAGAAACAATCGACAAAAAAAGCATGGATATTGAGCACGTGTTTAACAAGTACACTAAGATATTAATTCATTTCAATGACAGATTCATGCGTATTGCGATCGCTAGATTTTTACGAGAAAGGTCACGCTGAGTTCATTGAATACGAAAGGAAATTTCTTCTCAATTTGGACAAATAATAGAAATTTTCTTGAGAAAAAAGTAATTGTTCATAACTTTTCTAATAAAAAATTTTCCATATAGTTATAAAAAACATATGCATAATTCTTTGCTAATTTGAAGTTTGATATGCTTTAAAGCAAATTTTGACCTTTGGAAATATCAAATAAGTAATTCTGCTACACCTCGACCGAAATTAAAAATAAACCATTAGCAGCTGAAGGTGAACAAAGTCATTGTCCTACACAAAATATAAGTATAAATTTCAATTAATAGTTCATTTCATTGAACAAAAACGGGATGATACAGTATACATGTACACACTCCAGAACAAGATCATCGTCTATACTGTTACGAAACTAGACTAATATAAATGAAGATACATTGTATCAGATCAGACAATTTAATTTTACATACAATGTTATTTTCAAACTACGGTTTAACATCAGCCCGTGTCCGAAAGGTTGAGGGGATTGCTCAATACAAATAATACTTAAAAGATCAAAAAAATAAATTTGGACAACTTACATGTACAAACATTTCATTTCCCTAATATGCGAGGCAACAGAAGGTTTAAAATATTTGATTGAAATAACACTGCCCATCGGTCGTTGAAGCAGTAATCGATTAAAATAACACTGCCCATCGGTCGTTGACACATTAATCGATTAAAATAATACTGCCCATTGGTCGTTGAAACAGTAATCGATTTAAATAACCCTGCCCATCGATCGTTGAATGAGTAATCGATTAAAATAACACTGCGCATCGGCCATTGAAACAGTAATCGGTTAAAGTAACACTGCCCATCGGTCGTTGACACATTAATCGATTAAAATAACACTGCCAATCGGTCGTTGAAACAGTAATCGATTAAAATAACACTGCCTATCGATCGTTGAAACAGTAATCGATTAAACTAACACTGCGCATCGGTCGTTGAAACAGTAATCGATTAAAATAACACTGCCTATCGATCGTTGAAACAGTAATCAATTAAAATAACACTGCGCATCGGTCGTTGAAACAGTAATCGATTAAAATAACACTGTCCATCGGTCGTTGAAACAGTAATTTATCTATATTTTGATAGATAATAGTTTTAGAAATTTAAAATAGAAGTAATGCAAATTTTGCATTTTAAAATACCTTCGCCTGAGACTTTTTCGTTTAATAAACATTTATCGTTTTAGAAATGCGAATTAAAAATAATATTGCATTTGATATGAAAAATAAGCACTATCAGTTAAAAATACATTGACCAATGTTAAAACACTAAGATTGCACCCACTCTCTCTCTCTACCTCCTCCAAATCATCGCCTATCCTGTTTGTCACTAAAATAAAACATATATGTAAATGACTTGTCATTTGTCAAGATCAGATTTTTCTACAAAGTATAATTATTGAAATCACCTTGAAATTGTCAGGTTCAAACTATTTTCAATTCAAAATTAAATTAATCTAACGACGAATATGACAATTGTTTAATTGTAGAATTGCTATAGCTGAGACTTTGTTAACACTTAATTGACGTCAGACGAATATTTATCTGGAAAAGATGGGGAAACCTTTTAAGTTGTCTGACAGACAATACAAACGTTTATGAAACACATCTGTATCATACTGAGTTGATGCGTACGCTCATGCCTCGTGGTGTCCATAATCAGTTAGATATGATTTAGAAAATAGACATTTGCATATACAAGTATACAAAAGCTTACTTTATGACATTTGGTAGTTGACGTTGTTAAACATGCTTTTTTTTAAAGTCTAAATACAATACTGCACTAAAATTGACAATACAAGCAATAAAAGGTTTTATACCATTTATACAAAAAAACCCTTCCCCTTGGTATAATAAAAATAGGGTTACATTTTCCTCGGAGTTCAGTATTTTGGTGATATTACTTTTTATTAGACTTTTTCTGATTTCAATGGCCAACATAATCAAGGAATCGCAATAGTAAAGGCAAGTATTAAATACTGAATTTATACAATTATATATTATTTGTTTATGGTTTTTCTTACTTTCATGTATATGACATTTCGTTATGCAGCTTATGTTATTATGAGCGTTTAATTTTAATGGTATTTGCGATGCATTTGCACAGTAAGAAAGGAGTAGGTTCAGTAAGCCCCCTTTTTGGCCCCAAAATATAGCAGTTTTACAAAATTGTTAAGATGTAAACTTTTAGTTATTCATGGAAAGTAAAATGCTTCTGCTACATAAATATGGGCTGTTTTTGACAATACAATGCACATATATATATATATATCGGGTGCCAGCATCATTAAGTCATGCTAAATTACTGAAATCTTCACAATTTTAGCATTTTAGTTAAATTTTAGACGGTTTACGTCTTAATTGAAAGTGGCCGCATTCGTGTTCATTCTTAATATTGAAATGTAAGTTGTATTTTATGATAATACATAACATATATAAAGGTTGTGGATGAACACGGATGCGGCCACTTTCATTTTTGACAAAAACCAACAGAAAAGTGACATTTTTAGGCATAATTGATAGATTTTTCATATTTAAGCTAGAATCGGAGCGTTTTTAATGAGTAAATTAGTTAAAATCTTTCACATAAACTTATTGAATCAACTGAAATAGACACTTAAGTGTTTAAAAAGTGTCTACAATCATTCGTCAGATGAACTTGAAATTTGAGGCCAAAATCGGCCCTTACCGGACCTACTCCTTTATTGATTTTTATCAAACAAAGTCATATTTCAACCGACGGGCTCACAAACTATTAAGAATTAAGAAATAGATGACGTGCATGATATGATTTTCATAAAATATTCTGGCAGGGAATGTACACGTGAGAGCGCTCATAAGACAGGACAGAAGGAGTCTCGGTATTTCTATGTCCCCCGCAAGGAGTTGTGCGGGGACAACAACAGAAAAGAGCAAATCAATGGCTAAAAAAATTATTACGAGATTTTATAAATGCGACAGGTTTATCATGAATAAAAACTCACATTTATAATGTCAGATGTTATTTTCTCATATAGAAATTTAACAATTGAATTTATTAGATTTTTTTCTTATATCATTGGTCAACATGGTCAAGGAATCGCAATAACAAATGCAAATGTTAAATACTGAATTTATATAATATATTATATGCTTACTTCTTCTTCTTACGTCCGTGTATTTGACAATATAGTTAGTTTTAGGGAGGCGATTATCCACTACTGTCTATTTTCCCTTATGAATAGTGCAACCTTTTCTGATGACGGGTTTTCTGCATTGAAATATTCAAGTGAATACAAGGCGCGTGTACTGAACAATTAAAAATAAAGCCGTATTTTACAGCTTTGTTTTGTCTTTTCCTGTAATCTTAATACAACAAATAATCTGATATGCGGAAATAAATAAGATTTATGTGAACAGTTTTATGAGTTTTTTTTTAACATACCACTGATTTTTTTAAGAAAATGTCATACATATGTCTTTAAATAAATAAGTATAATAAATTTACACTTATATGAAATCAGGGAATATCACAGGGGAAGCTTTGCAGTTTTAAATCAGAACTTTCAAATTAATTCAAAACATATCTTTTATATCTTTTTTTTGTTCGGAAACATATATTTTATATCTTTTTATACTCCCGTCAAAATTTTGACGGGACGTATTATGGTATACAAATGTCCGGTGTCCGTCCGTCTGTCCGTCCGTCCGTCTGTCTGTCCGGCGTAAACATGTCGCACCGTTACTTGAGAACGACTTATCCAAATTTCATGAAACTTAATATTGTTGTTCCTTATGATAGTCAAATGATCTGTATACTTTTTGGTGAAAATAAGATTTAAACTTTTTGTGTTACGGCACTTTGTAACTATTGTTTTTCACATGTCGCACTGTATCTCAAAAACGATTCTTGATTATGGCTTAAACTTTAAAGACTTCTTAGTTATATTAATCTTAATATCTGTATACTCTTTGGTGATGATTCAAAATTTCATTTTTGAATTATTGAGTATTTTGTAAAAAGAGGGGGAGGGTTTATTTTACCTGTCGCGCCATATCTCAAAAACGATTTATGATTATTCCTTAAAACTTTACACATGTCTTTGTTATATAAATCTAAAGATCTGTATACTTTTTGGTGGTGATTCAAATTTTATTTTTGAATTATTGAGTATTTTGTAACAAAGGGGGAGGGTTTTTATACGCCCGTCAAAATTTTGACGGAACGTATTATAGTATACAAATGTCCGGTGTCCGTCCGTCTGTCCGTCTGTCTGTCCGGCGTAAACATGTCGCACCGTAACTTGAAAACGACTTTTTCACATGTCGCGCTGTATCTATAAAACGATTTATGATTATTGCTTAAAACTTTACACACTTCTTTGTTATATTAATCTAAAGATCTGTATACTTTTTGGTGATGATTCAAAATTTCATTTTTGAGTTATTGAGTATTTTGTAAAAAAAGGGGGAGGGGTTTTTTACATGTTGTGCCGTATCTCAAAAACGATTTATTATTATTGCTTAAAACTTTACACACTTCTTCGTTATATTAATCTAAAGATCTGTATACTTTTTGGTGATGACTAAATTATTTTTGAGTTATTGAGTATTTTGTATAAAAAGGGATGTTTTTTTTTACATGTCGAGCCGTATCTCAAAAACAATTTCTGATTATTGCTTGAAACTGTACACACTTCTTTGTTATATTAATCTAAAGATCTGTATACTTTTTGGTTTGATTCAAAATTTTCTTTTAATGATATTTAGTTTTTTGTAAAAAAAACCCAGAGTGGTTTGATGTAACCTGTGTTTTTCTAGGTTGAATTTCTGTTGTTACATTTATGTTCATATTTGTAAAGATATATACATTTATGCATTTACATAATGTCTAAACAACAATTACTCTATTTGGGCGTCGATCAGTTTGTGAAAATAAACTGATACTGTTACTAAATAAGAATTATATAAAACCATTTACGATCTCGAATATACATTTGCATTTACGAAATTGAAAAAAATATCATGGAAAGATTAAAAATTTATATGTTTATAGCATTTAGTTAGGTGTATTTCTATTCAACTCAATTTAAATCATTAATGATTAATTTTGATAATTAATCGGGTACACCCTTCTTCATTCAAACGTGTAATTTTCATATTCTTTATCCGTCCATTTGTCAATATTTTTGTATTTCAAAAGGTATAATATAAAACAAACACCAGTACACTTCTATTCATATCCAATTATTGTTCTACTTTGAGGCTTTATTTGTTATGTTTATCAATAAAAATGAACATTACTTAAAAGACTAAACTATGGACCAAATAACATACCTTAGGTTTGTAATTTGTCATCATAACAGTGTAGGTGTGTTTGAATTAAAAAGTATCAGATAGAGATCGATTTATAAGAAAATGTATTCTCTACCCCTTGCGACGCAAAATCTGACACCCCGAGTGACACTTTATATTTTGATGAACAACAGTTTTAAAACCAATTAATTTTGACTAAGAAACTGGTATAAGTCAATGAGAGGAATACAATTCTATATCAATGATACGGAGGGTAGCTGTGTACAGTAGTTTTTTTATACCGAAATTTGCATATAAAGCCTCAAAATCTGCAACACGGAAAACTAGGGCGAGGTGTTTGAGAAAACTGATCACTGAAAACGACTGCTTCTGCTTTCAGGAAATAGATTATGTTGCGGTTCCTTCCGTACAATACATTATATGGTACTGAGAGTTCTAAAAATAAGAAATTTTGATGCTTGAACTTACCTTGTTACTTTTTCGTCGCTTCAAAATTGCCACCCCATGTCAAACATAGCCGACACCCCGCATGTGGCGTTCTACATGGTGCACTAATTCAGACCTATCCGTGGAGCAAAGCTAACGATACAAAAAGATGCAGTAGATAACATTATGAATATTAAGTTTCTAGCACTATATTTGGTTCTTTTATTGGCATTATGCATCAAGCAAGCAGTAAATAAATAAAATAAAATATCAGATACTTTTTCATCTTTCATTAAAAGAAAGCAATGAGACGTTTGAAATATGTTCTTTGTCAGAATGAGAAAGACAGGTCTGTCTGTGACAAACACATTAAATAAACCATTAAAGTAAATGTTAAAGACTTTAATCAGTCTTTGTTTTAAATTATTTCAGAAATAACGGTATTAAAACCTACGAACCGGTCCACATTGGTTAATAAGGTGGCAAATTCAGCTCAAATGTGATTTTGAATAAAGGCAACAGTAATATACAGCTGTTCAAAAGTCATAAATAGATAAAAAGAAAATAAATACGGGTTACAAACTAAATCCGAGGAGAAGACATCAACTATACGATGAAAACAAAGGAACAACAAAAACACTGAACTGCAAAAAACATCGACATTCACATACCTAATTCCTGACATGTTAGTTTTCTTGTTTGAATGGTTTTACATTTGTGATTTTGGGGCCTTTCATAGCCGACACTATGCGGTATGGGTTTTGTTAATTGTTGAAAGCCGTACAGTGACCTATAGCTGTAAATGTATGAGAGTTGTCACATTGGCATTCATGCCACATCTTTTATTTAACATGGTACATTACATTGTAAGACAAAAATGATGGGTTGATCATAGCTTTATGACTAGTCAAGCATACTTTGAATTTTTCGAAAAACTAAGGATTTTCTTACCCCAGGATTAGATAACCTTAGCCGTATTTGGCACAACTTTTTGGAATTTTGGATCCTCAATGCTCTTTAACTTTGTATTTATTCGGCTTTTTAACTATTTTGATCTGAGCGTCACTGATGAGTCTTATGTAGACGAAACGCGCGTCTGGCGTATAAAATTATAATCCTGGTACTTTTGATAACTATTATAGAATACTTGTAAGGAATGTCAACTAAAACATTGACTTTGTAATGGAAAGACATCATTTATATATAAGAAAGTCCTATATGTTAAACTTGCTATCACATTGTGAACGTAAACATTCTTGGAGACTACATCATTTAGTACATTTGTATCTTACTGATAAAAAAATCAAATTTTTACTTTGCCCTGTTATATGCTTGTTTGAGTATCGATCTAGTGCAAAGACACATTAAAGTGTCATATTTTAAATTAAACGTCCTTTTATGTTGAAATAATTTAATTTTGGATGTAACGCGTCTTCTGGTTGGCTGACGTTATTTTGTTATGAGCCCATAGACATAATTTAGTCATGTGACCGTGACGTCATCAGCGTTTTTTCATGGTTTTCTACGGTTTAAAATGGAATTTAGAATTAAATCATAAGAAATGACTGTAATATTTTTTCTGTCGATTCGAAATAGCATAAAAAAATGTAGTGCACACTGTTAAATAACCCGCTACGCGCGTTATTCAGTGTGCACCACATTTTTTATGTTATTTCTTCATAGACAGAAAAAATATTACAGTCATTCCTTAAATGTTTAATGAATCAATTAATTCAAGTGATACACCAGAACATTGATTACGCAGATTTATCATAAAAACTATTCCTTGAATATGGCCAGCCTCTCTATCATAAATGCGCAAATAAAAAAAAAAGAAACAGTTGCTGAGAAATATGATATAAAAGATGACTGACGGAATGAGAGCAATAACTATGTTATAGAATAATCAAAGAAGATTTTTATCTTTTCGATACTTTACAATGATGTTGAACGATGTTAGACTAGTTGATTAATATTGTTACATTATTTCTATCAAATTTATTGTTTTGCCTCCGTAAATTACAATATCAAATACAAACAATAAACATTGTAATATGATAATTATATAAACCCTTAGTCACATTTACAAACAATAAACATTGTAAAATGATAATTATATAAACCTTTAGTCACATTTAGATTTTAGATTAATTATGTTTTATAATATCAACGTATAATGTTTTGTTCAACGAGAAAAAAATAAATAGTTTCTAACAAATGTAAAGAGGATTTGCCTCATTTACACTTGTGTTCTTTCAGAACTAGAAAAAAGACGATAATCTATTGTTCTTTATATCAAGCCTATTCCAAAGGGAAAATAGCGAACTTAAATAAGGATGGATTTTCTGTTATTCAGTGAAAAAAGTTATTTCAAGTATTGGACTAATTAAACGATATTTAACAAAGCTGGCTTATTTTCACTCATAGTCGTACTGCCTGAACTATATTATATATTATCGGACCACAGATGTGGCATGTTTAAACTAGTTTAAAGGTGCCAACTCTCACTCCCCTAAACTGCTACAGTTCTGTATCATGCCAATATTAGTACAAAAATCATTTGAAAAGAACTTATAAATTCTTTATATCGGTACGAAACAGAAAAAAAATCTATCAAAAACACATACTTCATATCTATAAATCCCCATAACACAACAAATAAAGACATAACTGTTGTCTGCTCTATGGTCGGGTTGTTGTCGCTTTGACACATTCCCCATTTCCTTTCTCAATTTTATAAAGTAAAGATCTGAATTTACTAACAGTTACTTACAGTTTGTTCACAGCCAATAACAACTTAATAATTTCTAAAGTTTGATCCTAAGAAAAGTTATGATATTAACAAAACATAAAAATTTGTACAGCGAAAGGTTTGTTATCAGAACAATATTGAAAACAAACTCGGAATAATCCGTGTGCATTGTAGTGTAACATAGGATAACACATATTGCTTTATATTCTACTTTTAGTCTATGATATAAAAAGAAGATGTGGTATGATTGCCAATGAGACAACTATCCACAAAAGACCAAAATGACTCAGAAATTAACAACTATAGGTCACCGTACGGCCTTCAACAATGAACAAAGCCCATACCGCATAGTCAGTTATAAAAGGCCACGATAAGACAATGTAAAACAATTCAAACGAGAAAACTAACGGTCTTATTAATGTATAAAAAAAAAAATAACAAAAAAAAAAAAAAAAACAAATATGTAACACATAAACAAACGACAACCACTGAATTACAGGGGCCTATCTTGACGACAGAATGATCATATCTCTAAAATAATAATATCTTCACGACAAAATGATCATATCTCTGAAATAGTAATATCTTCCCGACATAATGATCATATCTCAAAAATAATAATATCTTCCCGACAGAATGATCATATCTCTAAAATAATAATATATTTACGACAGAATGATCATATCTCTAAAATAATAATATCTTCACGACAGAATGATCATATCTCTAAAATAATAATATCTTCACGACAGAATGATCATATCTCTAAAATAATAATATCTTGACGACAGAATGATCATATCTCTAAAATAATAATATTTTCACGACAGAATGATCATATCTCTAAAATAGTAATATCTTCCCGACATAATGATCATATCTCAAAAATAATAATATCTTCACGACAGAATGATCATATCTCTAAAATAATAATATCTTCACGACATAATGATCATATCTCTAAAATAATAATATCTTATCTATGTTAACCAATGCCCATGCTATAAATTTAACCTTGTCGTAATGTTGGTTGGCAGGCATTCGAATTTATCGGACACACTGTTTTCTGATACACAAAATGATTATTGTGATATAACTTGACACGGTAGTTAAAGAGGAGAACATTATTGTAAAAGTTCACGAACACAAGTGGTGAGAATATATCATATAAAGATATAAGAAGATGTGGTATGAGTGCAAACGAGACAATTCTCCATCCAAGTCACAATTTGTAAAAGTAAACCATTATAGGTCAAAGTACGGTCTTCAACACATAGCCCTGCCTCACATCGAACAGCAAGCTATAAAGGGGCCCAAAAGTGTCTGTTTTAGCTAGACGAGCAAATAGTCAAACCTAAATGTATGCCTTTAGGTTAGATTTAGGGTTTTTATTGCTACCGAGAGAGCTGTCTACATTATCGTGAATTCTGTGTCATTTAGTTTCTTGTTGAGTTGTCTCATTGGCAATCATACCACATCTCCTTGTTATATCAAGAATAAAAGGAGATGTGGGATATGTAAATGTAAACTGATAAATAAGTAAAGGCAACAGTAGTATACCGCTGTTCAAAACTGGTAAATCTATGGACAAAAAACAAAATCGGGGTAATAAACCAAAACTGAGGGAAACGCATTAAATATAAAAGGAGAACAACGACACAACATTAAAATGTAACACACACAGAAACGGACTAAGCATTAGACAAAATCCGATGAGAATAACAAATATAACATCAAAACCAAATACATGAATTTGGGATGGAAAAGTACCGTGACACGTCTTATAGTAATGTGAATTCACACTAAAATATAAGAGAAAACAAACGACACAACGGAAACACAACGTAAAAATGTAACACACACAGAAACGAACTATGATATAACAATGGCCATTTTCCTGACTTGGTACAGGACATTTTTAAAGAAAAAAAATGGTGGGTTGAACCTGGTTTTGTGGCATGCCAAACCTCGCACTTTAATGGCGATGTAAATATAACATTAAAATGAAAACATAATATTACAAGACTACAATACAAATACATAGGAGAAAGGATAAATAGGTAAAGAAACACATGAATAATAGATAACAAAAGGCATCATGTTTAAAATTCAAAATAAAACCTTAAAAAAATCTCGGCTTTCGATAAAAGTACATCTAAATCTTACATTAGTTTAATGTTTCTAATTAATACTGCAGAACTGATATTGACTAGCTGTTGATTATATTACACTATGTCAACTTTCCATTCGCTATAGAAAATTCTGTACATTATCATCTTACCAAAATGTTCAATTTGATTAAATTTCGAAATTAATGGGGATAATATGACTGGAATATAAATAACATCATGATGTCAACGAACAATTATAAATATTGAACTGAATAAGGGTTTGAGATGTGATATTCAAGCAGATTAACATGAAATTAACACAAATATAGCTGAACTTTACTGGTTCATTTAACTCGACTAAAAAGTAAGATCACAAAAATACTGAACTTACAGGAAAATCAATTCGGAATGTCCATAATCACATGGCAAAATCAAATAACAAAACGCATCAAAAACGAATGGACAAGAACTGTCATATTCCTGACTTGGTACAGGCATTTTCAAATGTAGAAAATGGTGGATTAAATCTTGTAAACCAGTACAGTTTTATAGTCTTTTGTTTTGTAATCTTTTATCGTACAGAGTTTCATTGGTACAATTGCAAAGAACCTATAACAATTCTTCAAAAATAATTCCAATATTTTGCTACTACCAAATACCATAGAGATCGTGTCTACAAACTTGAAAACATATTGATTGCTTCCGAAGCGCTTCATTTAATTTTAACCTTTATCAACAACGTTGATAGCTGATTATTTGAAAGTCAAAGATGATTGGGTCTTCCTCTGTTTTGGATTGTAAAATGAGAGAAAACAATCGGTCTGATTCTTTGATGAAATATTCAAAATAGGTGCAATTTATTTTAAATGAAGAAAACTATAGTATTTATTTATTTTTAAACTTATGCTACCTAAACTACTGTTAAGACATATGCATGATAGAAGCTCCTAAATTCCAGCTGCATCAAGTGATCGCCGGTAATATTTTGAAAGGCATTAAGTACAGCTTTTTTGAAAACAATAATAAAAAGTATAGCTTTTAATCATTAGGTCACCCTGGATTTATTAAAAGATAGTTCAATTTTAATGCAAAACAATGGAATTTTTTGTTCACAAAAAGGGAGATAATTTTGCGCCTTTTCAATGATTTCAACATTTTAAGTCATCTGGGGCCAAAACGAATTGATTTTGTTGGTCAATTTTTGTAGCATATCATTAAGTAACAACTAATAGTGAAATAGATAAAATTTGTAATGAAAAAAAAAAAAAAAATGATTAAATTTTTGCTGATTGTTTTGTGCCAGCGAGACTCCTTAAAGACACACATTACATATCTGAGATTACATTCAATTGCCGAAAGTAAGTTCAAATCTAACAATAACTAAAACAAGACATGTATCATCAAAGACATTAATATCATACTTAAACATCTAATGTATTACGAATAAAGACTCATAAACAGACAAACAAAACACAACCTTGTCTGGAGTCAAAATAAAGGTATCGAAAGAATGTATAAGACCGTGAATATTTATAGGAACGAACAAATACTATTTATTATTCCGGACTGTTCGTTTACTTTACGTTAATATAAACAATGCTTTTGAATTTAAAGAAATCTGGCGGTATATATCTTGTGAATATGTACAATTGATGTTTACAATATAAGCCTGTAGTTTAGATTGTCGTTGGTACATGTCTTTCTTATTTGCTTGTCGTAAATTGTTTTGTTATAAATCAGACCTGCAGTTTTCTCAATTGAATTATTCCACATTTCTCATTTCAAAGCATTTTATAGCTGTACTATAGGGTATTGTTTTTTCTCATTTTTGAAGGCCATACTGATGCCTATAATTGCTAATATCAAATTCATTTGATATCTTGTGTATAGATGTCCTAGTGATATTCATACCACAACTTCTTATTTTTATTTCATATGCCTGTACACAAGTGATTGAAAATTGATAGATATTTTCCAAGAAATCAACCTTGAAATCGGCGCAGCTCTTATCATGGATTCAAATGGAATATTAAACTGCTTTCCTCTCAAAAGGCAATTTATGTACATTTCTGTTTTTCAAGGTTAACTTCTATTTTTCCACACGTTAAACATGTTAAAGAAATCATACGGTATTGATCAATCGTTTTTAAACAATTATTAAATTATCTTTCAAATATCTGTTTCTAAGTATTTCGAGAATATACTAATCACCGGCATTATACCAGAAATTACAATTAGAATATTACCAAGTTTTTGTAAATATTAAATTTAAATGCATGTTTTTCGTCATAAATGGTAGTGTCTTGCTTCCACCAATCTATATAATCCCCCATATAAATATCTTTACTTAATATCGAAGAAGGATCAACATTTTGTACGCACATTCGGAATGTCTGAAACAACCATCCTTTTTTAATGTAGGGATACTATCACTCGGTATTGAGTTGGATTAGGTTTTGCGTCAATTGTTGTAGACACATTATTGTTTAGGGACCAGCTCAAGCCCTTCGACGGGTGTTTGATTTTCCCACTGTGTTGAAAACCTATTGGTGGCTTCGACAGTTTTATGTTCTTTGGTCTGGTTGTTGTCTTTTTGACACATTCTCCATTTCGTGACAGAAAACTCACCACAAAAAAAGGAAGAGCAATCTTACTTAACGCATTGACGACAATGCATACTAGTATTGTATATAGCAAAACAGCAGAACTCGCATAATTTAAATCGACTTTCTTACTACGTATTGTACAAAACGGATAAAATACAGACAATAGATAGCTAGAGGGTTTGAATAAGGGTATCAGCTGTCCTTTATCCGTTTCAATTTATAAGTCTTACCTTATCTTTCTTGTGTAATTGTAAATCTCTCTTGAGACAAGATATATCAAAAGGGTTCGACAATGTATTTATATAATTATATAAATTCCTCAATTGACATTCTCATCTTGTCCCTTTGAATTTATTATAAATGACAAGCTGTCCAGACTTAGGTCAATTACAGATTGCAGTTCATTCAGTCTGTTTATTTTTCGTAGGTCATTTGGTGTAAGGATGTTCACTTCTCTGTTTTGTTTTACTTTCTTTTGGATATGTGCTAATAAAAAATTGCCAGCTAACTCCCTATTTATCGTTTCATAATTTTATTAAAAATATTTTAAAATGTCATTTATTTTTATAATCTTAAAAATTCTTGAACATTTTTAATATTTTTTAAAGTAAAAAGGACCACATTATGTTAAATTGTATATAATCTAGAGATAACTATTTCCCGCTTAAGCTTTATTCTAAAGATGTGCATACGGTCAACACTTTTACAACAGTTATTAAATTACCAAAAGAAACATTCAAAGCTTTTATATCGTAATGATATTTTTATTTTAATTTCTAGGATATTATGAAAACACGATTTCTTTAATTTATTTACCTCTGCACTTATTTTGTGAAGGCTCGTGTCATCACGAATGTTTCATGATCTATAATATAGAATGCTGTGTTCGTTTGAACGGAATTCTACTGATTGGTTCAGTGTAAATACTGGTTTGAAAGCAGGATGTGTTTTATCCACAGTCATGTTTAATATTTTCTTTAATAACTTAATTGATGATACCAAATCATTAAATATTGGTATAGACATTGATGGCGAAAAGGTTACTATCTAATTATATGCAGATGATCTTGTTTTATTGTCTGCATTACAGAAGATATGCAGAAATTGATTAATGTAGTAGGTGTATGGTGTACTGATAATTGTTTAAAAGTTAATTTAGATTTAAATAAATCAAAAATCATGCATTTTAGAAATCCCTCTCTGATAAGATCAGATTTTGTTTTTAATATAAATGATGAAGTCATTGATTATGTTTCTAGCTAATAATATTAAGGATCAGTATTGAATAAAGTTTTAGATTATAAAGCTATGGTAAAACAGTTGCATAGTCAGCAAGTCGGGCATTAGGCCTTCTTATAGTAAAATGTAAAGCACATGGTGGATTTCAACACAATATTTTCACCAAATTGTTTGACACTTTAGTTTTGTCAGTCATCAATTACGGCTCAGCTTTTTGGGGTACCAGGGAGTTCTCCTGCATCTCAGCAGTTGAGAACCAAGCCATGAGATTTTATATGGGAGTTGGAAAGTATATCCCCAATTATGCTGTTTCAGTTGAAATGAGTTGGAAGCCTTCATATGTTAAACAGTGGTGTAACTTTTTAAGGCACTGGGCAAGATGTACAAAAATGGATAAAGACAGGATAAATTAAAAAGTATTTGTATGGTCAATTACAAAAAGAAGTTATAAAATAAAAATTGGAGTTATAAAGTGATAGAAATGTTGAAAATTTACAATATAGACAGATTTTGTAATGTAGATGATTATAAACTATAATTCATCAGTTAAAAGGTAATATTTTTGATAATTATAAAACTGAATGGAGTACAAGGCTTGATTCTTATGGTCCAGGAAATAAGTCATGTAAGTTAAAAACGTTTAAATTTTCATACTATACTGAACAATATTCGTTGCAAAATATACCTATTCGATATCGTAGTGCATATGCGAAATTTGAATGTGGAGTAGCACCTTTAAAAATTGAAACTGGTCATTACGAAAGATTATATTTAGATAAAAAAAAGATATGTTTCAATTGTAATGATATAGAAGATGAAAACATGTATTGTTAACATGTCCATTATATGAAGATTTGCGGCAGTCTTTATATATTGATATATTTCAACAAAATGATTTGATTTTAACTTTGTCAGATGATGAAAGATTTATAGTTTTGTTTAAAAATGAAAATGTTTGTACTTCTGTTGCCAAACTCTGCCTTAATATTTTATTGCGATGAAATAGTATCTTAGTCTGTTAAAAATTATTATCTACACGTATCAGGTTTTATCCTTGAATGTGCATGGTGATATTGCACTTCTATGTTTTGTGTAAATAACAAAACTATGTCTTAATTCTGTTGTTTTGTAACTGTATATAACAGTCTCTCATAGTTCGTTTTAGAATAGCACATGCATTCTAAATTTTTATATTGTGTACTTGATATTATATTGTGTTAATACTTGTATATATGTGATGAGACTTTAATAAACTTTTAATCTGAATCTACATTTCACATTGAAATAAAGGTTAAATTCATATTGACGCGAGATTGCTAGTATAGCCAATTAAGATAACGTATTATAATTAAGAATTGAATACTTCTTTTTGTAATTATTTTGGGGTGTAAAAACATTGACCGAAGTACATTTTGTATGAAGCGGTTTCGAGGTTCTTTCTAAAAATGTGCGCTCGGTCAACGCGTTTACAACCCTATGAAGTTACAAAAAGAAGCACTCAATACTTATAACTACATTTTTTAGCTATGATCATGAAAACACAAATTTTACAATTGTTTTATTTAATTCACCTGTGCACTTTATTGTGGGGACAACGGGTTATCATGAATGAAAGGTTTTATTGAGTAATTCAATTGCTTAAGGAATAACATGTAATGTGCAGTTAGCCAATCAGAATAAAGTATCATAATGAAACATACATCTAATGTAATTATTGAAACATGCACGTCGTGTAATCTAAATATTCACGTTTACAAAACAGCTTTGTTTGTTGAAAAATAAAAAAAAGCCTTCAACCGAAGTTCAGCAGAGAAATGGAAAATATAAATCTGAATACGGCAAGAATGAAAGTATATAGGAGTGCTTAATTATCTCCTTAAATTATAGCCAACAGCTGTTTGGTTTGAGACAACGATATAATTATCAAAAACTACCATGAACTTTTAAATAAGAGTCATCTAAAGTTCCTAAAAAGAAAATAATATGATAAACGTAAACAAAATATTCTTTTGTTTGCATAACCGAGTTGAAAAAACTTTCAAAATACATTTGATTGTATTAATTATTGCTACATTTATCCTTGGAATGAATAACCTCAAATTGAATCACGAGACGTGCGGTACAATTTAACATTGCAACTTGCGTCAAATAAACGTTTTAATCAGTGGTATAAGATCATATTGTTTAGAAATGAATACAATTTGAAGATATCGATATTGAACACAGAATTAGAATATTTATGAATATTATTAAAAGACCATGTACATGGAATTAAAGGTATAATAATATCTAAATTTTATCTCCATGTTTAAGCAATATTAGTTTTTTTTAATATGGTTTATTTGTGAGACCCACGGTGTAAGCAAAAAAGATTTTTTTTTTGCGGTACAAGATATAAAAAAATCATAATGCAGAAAAGGGTATTTTATTTAAAGAAATTAAACCATTTTTACTACCTAATTGATTCAAAATTTGATTTAACCTTTATATACACATGGGAATTGATTACAACACCTTGATTTTTTAAAACAACTGTAAAAATCAGCCTCTCATTTTGGATGGAATATGATAAAATGTTTGTAAATAATATTGAAAAGTAGTTAATGATAACATTGGCATTTAAGGTAGCACAATACAAAGATTTTTCATCCCAATCAGACATCTTTAAACTGATGTAATTCCACTCATCTTTCTTTAAATTTTATAAATGAGGTACCAAAAGAAAGAAGAAGGATTAATCTGTCAAATTGTGATAATTTCATTATGACATAATTATTACATAATTAATTTTTATGTAATTAATTGCCATATTGTGATGTCCATATTTGAATGAATTTAGCTTCTTTGTTATTTATAGCATCCCAAAATATTTTATAGATTCTTGCACAACACAGTTTGACCTCCAAAACTGTGTCTCAGATTTTTCCTATTGTATTTCATTCTCTCATAAATCTAAAAATCAAGTTTGCAACATCAATTCATAAGAGACCACTAAATTCAATTGGGTATAAAATTTGTTCTATTGATGTTTTGGGAAATCTGAGACACAGTTTTGGAGGTCAAGCTGTGTTGTACAAGAATCTATAAAATATTTTGGGATGCTATGAAGAACAAAGACGCTAAATTCATTCAAGTGTGGGCATCACAATATAGCAACTAATTACATAATAATTAATTATGTAATAATTATGTCATAATGAAAATATCACAATTTGAAAGATTAATGTTTCTTCTTTCTTTTGGTACCTCATTTATAAAATATAAAGAAGGATGAAATGAATTACATCAGTTTAAAATTGTCTGATTGGGAGTGAAAAAATCTTTGTATTGTGCTACCTTAAACGAACAGAAAAATGTATGAAAAAAAAAATGTTTTATCTAACCAAAATTTTTATAACAAAATGAAGTGTTTTTTGTACCAAAAAAATGCATTTCACAACTTTTTTTTGTAGTCGAACTTTACAGTGTCAGACATTTCAAAATTAATCTTTAGATGATTGTTCACATCATGGTTGATCGTTATACGCCAAAGAATTAATACTTTGTGAGCAGCCTCCATTCAAATGGAGAACCGTATCGTAACGTCTTCTGATTCCTACCATAATTCGACCAATTTGATGCTAAGGTAGCAACAACCATTCTTGACGAAAGGTATTGTTTATTTCATAACGTGTTGCGCCTAAAAGTGCCACTTTACCTCTTAAAAGTCATATATGCTCGATATGGTTCAAATTCGGGCTACGATCCGGCCAAGGAAGAAAAACCGAATTCTATTGGAACAATGGATCTTCCTTCACGATGCTTATTTCCAACTTTGACGAACTCTTCACTATATTGGATACGGGCAACTGTATGTCTGTTCGTAGGCAAAAGTCCCCGAAATGATCTTATCGCACGATAACCAGTAGCGATGAGCCAATCTGGAACAGTTCTTGTTTAAAGGCTCGTGTATGGTCATCACTCTCTTTTAAGGATTGTACTGTTTGCAATGGGTTTCCTTCTGCCCAACCGTCATTATGCTTGATTTTGCCTAGCATATGGTATAGGGGTTCTTTGTAATATCGGAAGGTCTTTAACATCGTTCGTTGCCTGATTTTTATTCTCAAAACGACATATATAGGAATAGTAATGACCAACAATACGTGCAATTGTCACAACGACATACCTGCTTCTCTCATGCTGATTATCTGCCATTTTGCTACAGTTATGAGTTGTGGATGACCGATTACAAGGTGCCAATCACATAACTTTGTAAACTTGGTTATTTAAAATGTTGAAAAAAATGAGGATAAAAACATCTGTTTTATTGTTTACGGTAGCTGCATGTGGAGATAAGAACTTATCGAGTCGATATTGATTGATTAAACTCCGGTGATATTTAAATATTTAACTTGTTCTATTTCAACAAATTATTCACCAAAACAAAATAGAGTGCTTTTTTTAATTAAAATTTCAATGGTGCAAGACTTTTTTCCATGTGTAGAAAGGAAATTGATTCATAAAATAATCGAATATTTAATGTTCCGTCGTGTATAACCACCACTGTTTTGTTTTACAAGGCTGAAGGAACAAGTCTCAAGTCTAACTTCAGAGATCAATTTCGAGGCGAAAAAAAAAAAAAATCGGAAAAATTTCCCGAAATATTCATTCTACAAATGAACTCAAATGAACTCAATGAAATCGTTAACTTTTTTATTTTCAGACTTTTTTTTAAATCCCTGCATCTGCGCAGAAGAAATCTACTTCCTGTTCCGGTCTTGTTTACATGAGACTTTAAATAAAATATATATTAAACAGACTAGTAAAATATAGGAAGGATCTCAATATAAATTCAATTAAATTTTGATAATTGTTTTTGAATTAAAAATAATAATGAATACAGACTTCGTTCCCTTTCAGAGGTAATGCCGCGCACAACACTATCCATACAAAAGAGTAAAAATCCCCAAAATACATAGGCTAAATGATAAAAAAAATCAAACGAATGGACAACAACTGTCATGATTTCAAATGTAGAAAATTTATTGAACCTGGTTTTAATTCTGATTTAATTTTAGATACATTGAATGCTACACTTAAAACCTTTTATTACAGAATAAACACGGACTATATTAAAAATTTCAAGCACAAGAAATGATGTATATTCCATAATTTAAAATATTTTAAAGTTGAAATAATAGCCTGTTAAATATCAAAAAGGATATTGAGCAGCTAGCAATTAAAATGTATTTTGTTCTGTTAAGTTCTCAACATAAAGAAACACATAACTTAAAGTTAGTTTTGGTTTCTTGAACAATACTTAAACGTGTATGACCTTCTCTTAAATGGATGAAAATTGCATTCTTTATAAGGTAGGAATTTTCAAATTAAAATTAGAATAACATTAATTTTGTGCTATAAATGCACATTTCGACAATAAGTGTCTCTTCAGTGATGATGGAGGTCAACATTTAAGAAAATCCAAAAACTATTAGAAGTAAAAAAAAAAGTATCGTCAAATATGACAAACAATCGTATTATGTATGCAATGAAAACTAATATGTAACAATAGGCCAGACGAATACCCAATAAAATACAAATTCATGTACAACGAACAGCTAGATGTACACTTTTACTATGTCCTCTCAGCGAGGGGCAAAACTTATTATACACGGGGTTATGTTGGCTTGGTTTATCAGTTCAAGAGCAGTGCCAATGTTCATCTAACTTTTCTCAGTACTCTAAACACGGAAACCCGTATTTCGATTGGTTGAAAACAGTGTCCGAGTCCGATTATAGTACTCCTAATTTTTTGAACGCATGACTAAGTAAATGAGGATGCCGTTCCAGAATATAATAAAAAAAAACTTAGTTAAAAGCATTTATTGATAGATTACTAGTTGTTTCTTTACAGTATCGCAGATAGTTCATTAGTTGGGAGTATAATTGAACTACAATGTGGTTTAAAAAAATTCTTCTTTATAAGTTACTATCAGTTTTTGTTAGGAAATCTTAGCGATCTTGTCTTAATTAGTTTTGATGAATTCAGTCTTGTATAATGTAATTGATCAATTCAACGCTTGTACGTTTACATTATTTGTCTCTTTCCGAAACCACGCAACAGGAATGAAAAAGAGATGTATTAACTGTTTCATTGTATTCTTCAAAGTTCATCAGAGATGGAAAATATTTTTTAACCCATATACAACCTCTCGGTTCAATCAATGCTTAAGATGTTTTGGAGAATTATTCTACAAGCACAACTTTCAGTTTTCAAATCAAGTAGTATTGTAACCTTATCTTGCTTCTTTTTCCCCCCGTTATAATAACTATGAGTAAAGCCACTAACAGTACCAAAAGCAACAGTGCCATGATCATTTTAGAGTCTATAAATATGAATAGAACAAAATGTTAGATTTTTGTCAATAAGACAGTAACTCAAACCCATCAAAAACAAAAAGTCATATAGAGGCCAAGCCAATATGCAAAAAAAAATGATCTCAGCAACAATCAACACAGTGACTTTAATTTGATAAAAGCCGTGTTATCATGTATATATCTTAGTACTGGATACTTCGGTTTTGATTGGAGTCGTTTTAATTGTCTGAAGTCTTTTGATTCTGTGTGATTTTTTATACTGTAACACTTGATTGTGTTTCTTTTTTTTATGATTTTGAATATTTTAATGTTGGAAAAGCCCTTTGGTAACTTTTATTTCCCTTTTGTAATCTTTCAGACACGTATATAAAATTTATCTAATGCAGTAATTACTTTGACTTATGTATTAGTTATTGAAAAGCTGGTAATTATCGTTATATATGGACTGCCCACAGGTGAATGGTATTGAATAAGACATCGATATAATGACCGTGACGTAGGTAAGGTCATTATCGTTGTCGCAGTTAATACCACTGTCCTATGGGCAGTCCATGCATCACGATCATGACCAGTTCTTTAATAATTATTATTTTTATTCCATTGAGGAAACATGTTTTATTAAGGTAAATCACAAATTCATCATATTGTTCAACGCAAACTCGAGTTATTGTACGATTCCTATTGAGCAGAGTGAAGACCAGTCATAGCGATAACTATAAGTCAATGCCATTCATGTATTGTCTAACTTATAGTTCAGTGCATCTTTTCAGTTTACAAATAAAAAATACATGGGAAAAATACAAATTTCAATTGTAAATTGACATCCCTCTAAACAGAGAAACTACGTCCCACTGGTCATTAATATATTAAATCCGTTAACGCCCGAATTTTTGGTCCGTTTTTTTTCGAATAAAGACCAGTTGATTTTTTTTTACAAAAAATAAAAAAATGTCATGAGGCCCCTTGTTATCCAATAAGAAAAGCTAATTATAATCGAATTGATATGAAATAATTAAGAATAACTTCAAGGTCTTTTGTTTTATAGAATCTATTCAATACCATAAACACTTTCATGAATAAACATGTACATGATTCGTCCTTTGGTAGCACCGTTCATTGCAAGATCCTTCATGTTGCTAGACGACTTGTATTAAATATACCACATGCATGTTCCTTTGGTTTATTTTGCCTCTCTCTCTTATGCCTCAATATTAAAAGATTAACAACTATATTCCATATAAAGGAATGTTTGTTATGACAAGACAAAGGTATGATTAAGATATCTGGATCAGTGATAGACAATATTACCATATACATGTGAGATTAATACAATATGAAAACGATATACACAATATTAAAGATGCTCGTTTTATAAAAACTTAACATATAATTGTTTCTAGATTTGAATTATTCTATCAGCTAAAATAAAAAATATTGAAAATGTGTATTATTTAATTCGTGTTCTTGCAATATTTATGGAGCATTCTAATTTATTTGTATGCACACAACACCCTTTATTTTTAAGAGTAATGGTATATGCGTATTATGATTTTTGTTCTATTGTCTACTGTAACGTATGCAAGCGACTGTCAGTAACTGTCCAAAGATCTTTGGTGTGGCAATTTTTATACTGAAGTTACTTCCAAGAATATTTCGTTCAAAATGTAGTTTTTCGTACAAAAAAAACAAATAAAGATAACAGCGACTCTTTTTACATAAAAATCTTACGATTAAAATTGATCGTAAGTTATACTGAAATATGTACGACTAACACGAGTATTTTTACTATTAAGATTTTTGTGAACAGAGTCACCAGTATCACTCGAATAAACATCTATGAGGGCCAAGGTAAGAACTAAGTAGAGGAGCATTGAGGATCCAAATTCCGAACGTTCTTGCTAAATACATCTAAGATAATCTTTTCCTGAGAGTAACACGTCAAAGTATTTCGAACAATTCAGTATTTGGTAAACTGTTATTTTATGGATGTGACCATTTCAATGACGAAGAAGCATTCTCTTGATTTTTATGAGAGTGGGCTAGGATCGAAAGAAGGCAGGACATGCGTTTTGAGTAAAAAAAGCAGGATGAGCAACTTTGCAAATCAAAAATAAAAGGCAGAAAGACAATTTACGTAAAAGTGTTAGGATTAACTTAAAACCAAAAGGCAGGACAGAGATTAGAATTAAAAAAATGCAGGACAAAATATTTCATCCTAGTTACCTTCCCATAAAAAAATGATAGCCCCATAAATCATGCCACAATATAACACTAGATCGTGTTATAATACACTCAGAAACATAACTCGTCAACAATCCATCAAAATACAAGAAAACAATGAACAGTTTTGTCCGTTTTGCTGTTTAATTCCTAACATCAGCTGGATAATTTCATTATTACTTTATGCCTTTATAAATTCCAGATATGCATGTTGATATTTAGCCTTGAATTATTAATATAATAGCAGTAAGCACGTAAGCCATTCATTGAACGATAAGATTTCAGTAATTTTTTTTTATCCTTGGCATCAGATTTGAGTGACATTTCAAGGACTGAATAGATTAAAATTGATTACATTTCAAGGGTTATTTATATCAAACATAATTTTTTATATCAAGAGTTTTCAATGACCCCGTAATTTAACAATTCCACAAACTATTAACGAATAATATTGTCTGATTATCAAACCAAGATAGATAGTTTTAACTATTTGTCGGTTTTGTCATTTGAATCCTTCCTAATTCTGTATTGTCTGCAGAGAACACAAAAAGAAAGGACTTGTCAAGTTTCTCACCGAACCGTTACCCGAGCGTTGGTCACAAACAAATTTAGTATTCATATATATGTTATTTACAAAGCAGTTCAAAGGATACAAAGTACAACAACTGCTGTACCGGACATTTCAAAAAGATACAACGTATAATACAAATTTGGTAAATGGAATGAGATTTTCATTTGTTATAACAAAGCCACATATAATTGTATATAGTATCATTGCACATATATATGGTTTAAGGATGTTCGCTACTTTGTTTCAAAATAACAATATTTTTAAAAGATTGTTATCAATTAATTATATATTAATAAATTAAAGGAACTAAGTGAGCAGAAACAAATTGAAGGGTAGGATTTTATGAGATTTTCAATATGTTTTTTTAAACTATATGTAATAAATCTATGAAAAGAATAGAAGGGGTTAGCTGGCACATATTTGGATGGAGCTACAAGGAGAAAAGCAATAGAATTTCGAATATCTGGCAAGATTTTAAAAACAAGAGGAGTGTAAATCATTAATTAATACCTCGTCAGACTTTGACTGACCTGTAATCGACCTTTTGTTGTTCGTATTTGTTTGTTCGTCTTTTTTTATCCATATCAGTCGGATGATGGGGACGGTGTTGTCGGGGTCTCTTTATTGTCCAATAGCATGAATAGTTATTGTAATTTATGTATTCCTTTAAGGTGGAACATTGTATTAAACAGCTTGATTAAAATTGATTCGGCTCGTTTAATTTTCATAAATATGAACTCTGACCCTATGAAACATATATCAAAATTTCAAAAAACTAGATACATTATCATAAAGAAATATTCTGATCCCCAATTTGGGAAAATTTTGATTTTCCGTAGTTTTGACATATCTTAGAGTCCGATTTGGTTGATGGTCAGACTTACATGTAATCCATTGCCTTACATTTCTCACTATACGGTATGGTTTTTTTTATATTTGCATACATTAAATGATACAAGCGTGCTTATTTCCTTATGTTGTTGTTGTCAGTATTCAATTTGACATTCACTTTAGATACAGTTTTCTAAAAAAATATTAATTCAGAACTTGTTAATGAAATTGTCATAAAATACCAATTCTTTTATGGCAGATAATATCGGTATAAAACAGAGACAAATAAGAATATAGTTTCTAATTACATGGTGTTTCAATTGTAGGTCAATTGGTGTAATTCTTTTATATTATGTTCTATAATATGTTATGCATCATAAAGATTTAAAAGCTCTGATATTTGAAGACTAAAATCTAAAAATTACTGAACTCCGAGGAAAATTCAAAACGGAAAGTCCTTAATCAAATTGCAAAATCAATTGATAAAAGACATCAAACGAATGGAGAACAACTGTCATATTCCTGACTTGATACAGGCATTATCAAATGAAGAAAATGGTGGATTGGACCCTGAACATCTTTTATTCATAATCATAGCAGTAACAATATTTAAGTTGACTAAATACATGTTTTGCACATAATAAGCTATACTTATATGTATATGTTAATTAGATTGAAATTAGACATCCTGCTTTCAAGGTTTTAATTGTTTTTTATATTGAGACTCGACCAAGTACGACCAATTTTCTATCGATCAACTGCTAGTTAACATTTCTTTTTACATCATTTCAAACTATATTGACATTTGACTTAAAAAGTATACGATTTACATATTTTTTAGAAGTTTAAATTAATTCAAATTAATATTTTATGAAAGTGTTTAAGTTCAATTATGCATTTTATTGGACTTAATCATTTACAAATGGAAAACGTGTATTTAAACATTTTATGAATTATGTTTAAACTATAAAAAGAAAAATCCATCCCTATAACACTTATTCCATTAAATCAGTAATGTTTACCTTTAACACAGTAGCATTCTGGCTAGATAATAGCGAAATGTTTGCATAACATCAGCCTGATAGCCAAACTTATCAATACAATTGACAATAATTGGTCTTTGGGTCGTTTTCAAAACATGTTTACTATTGCCTCTAGTAGCATAATCATGTTAAATCAGTAATTTGACAGTCCTGAATAAGAATAGAGTTGATGCTTATCATGAATATGATTGTGGTTAAAGTGATTATAAAGGAAACACCTATTATTGTATCGTCAACGGTTGACTTGGATACACACATGGCCATCCCTTGGCATTATCCATCTAGTGTAACACATTCGTTTGCTCTGCAGGATGTATAAATACACAGTCACGGTCACTAGTAGCGGGACGTTGAACAATTCATGCCACATATAGGGTGTCTAAGTTGCAGGGTGGTTCTGACAAAATTTTCTCAATTCTATCATTAAATTACTATATTTGTTATTGTATAATCTATACATTCAATTTGTATTAAACCATTTTCAAAACAATTATACAAACTTTTAATATCCAATTATGTTGTTACTTTATTTAACTGAAGAATTATATTGTATATCGCTTTGTAATTATAATGATTGAAAAATATGCAGTTCAGTAATGGGCGCCGTGATTGACACAATACAATATATATCATGTATCTTGTATATGGTGATACTTTAACCTTAAAGATCCATATTGCAAGAACTTTTGAGTAATATGTAGGTGGCCTGATGCAAGGCAAACTTTCTGTCCGTATCAAACAAACACTCATTTACCGAAAGTGGACCAACTGTCCGAACCCTGTCGACCTACCTGATTTTTTGACTGGTTCTCTATCATAATTTACATGAAATACTTGCTCCAGGTGTTAAAGAAACAACATTCAACTAGTAATATTTTTTCAAATTTTATCTTGTGAAACGAAGAAAAAAAGCATGGCAGATTTTTGTTCCTGATGCTACATTAGAAACACAATTCATTTACTGATGTTTTCCGAAACAATCACCAATATCTCATGACACACATAATTATGTTACTTGTGTATATCAAAGATACATCATAAGGATTCGAGTTACATAAGGGTATAGATAAAGGCAAAAGTAGTATACCGCTGTTCGAAACTCAAAAATCGATAGAGAAAAAAATCCGGGTTACAAACTAAAACTGAGGGAAACGTATCAAATATAACAGAACTACGACACAACTGAAACACAACACCAAAATGTAACACACACAAAAATCGAACTTCCATTTTCCTGACATGGTACAGGAGATTTTATGTAGATGATGGTGGGTTGAACCTGGTTTTTTGGCATGTCAAACCTAGGTGGGTCTTCCTTATCGATTTCTTAACTTATTATTAGTTCTTTTCTTTATTTAATTTATAATTCATTATTTTCTATTCTCTATATATTAACTCCCTTTTAAATTTATACTTTTTTCTTTGCCTATTTTTCTGAATCTTTTTTGTTGCCTATTTTCTGTACTCTGATATATTGTTCTTTATTCTGTAAACCCCTGATAATCTTTTGTATAAGATGACATTTTGAAACAACAATGTCTTGAACCAATATAACAAAAACCTTGTTCAGACAATTAACTTTTTAAAATTGGTTAAATTGTTCATTTATTAGATACTCACAATATATTCTTTTTCCTATTTCCCGTTTAAATACAGAGCAGAGAAGGCTTTTGAGTTTTCCCGTTTGAACGGTTTTACATAATTTAGTAATTTTTAGGCCCTTTATAGTTTGCCGTTCGTCGTGAGCCGATGCTCCGTGTTGAAAACCAAACTTAAATTTGATCTATAACTCTTAACTTTTTACACATCGTGTCTTGAATGGAGAGTAGTCTCAATGGCACTCAAACAACATCTTGCCAAGTTGTTATCTTGTTTTCCTTTCTATAAACCGGGTACGACATGTTAATGAAATAGCCTGATATTCATATATATTTTGAAAACAATATCAATTGTACAGATGAAAATTGATTGCTTACATAATGTTATTAGTTATTATTATGGACGTGTTTAATGTTATATTTGTAATTCTCATCGGATTTTGTCAAATGTGTTGACGTCTTTTCTATTATATTTATGTGTTATGGTTTAAAACAAATTTATCAACGCATTCATTCATTAGATTTCATTTTGTTCAACGTAATTAGTACGATATTTAACGTTTGAAGTTAGATTCAAAACAAACCGGACATAGCTTTATAATATAGTTAATTTCTACCTTAGTTTCCTATTAATAAGTATTAAAATGTGCATTGTTAGTAAATGCAATATCAGTATTTAGTTCAAATATAATCTTAAATCAATCCTAATTCTATCTTATTCATTCAAATGTGACGTCATTTTTCATTTTTTGATGATTTGTTTTACAAATTCAAATGACGTCATTTTTTTGTCATTTTTTACAATTTCAAATATGACGTCACTTGGCGTTCAGGTTTAAACCTATTCGGATTTGTCTACATTTTGTGTTACAAATGTCTGGTTATGTAGTGTATTTCATATGTTTCCTGTAATTAGTTAATACTTCAGTCTTATCATGTACATCTTTTGTAAATAATTTTATAAATTTACTGTTTGCAAAAGTATAAATAATTCTAAATAATAGGGATGTTCTGGTAACGAACAGAAAACCCTGGCCGTTTTTGGCACAACTTTTTTTATCTTTTGGTCCTCGATGCTGTTCGACTTGGTGCTTTTTTCGGCTTTCAAACTTTTGTTTCTGGGCGTCACTAGTAGATCTTGTGTGGACAAAATGCACTTCTGGCGTATTAAAATTTTGAACTTGTTGCCTTTTGTTGGCTGTTGTTCGTGTGTTTCTTTGTCGATTGTGTTCTCCAATTTATTTATATTGTAGTCCTGTGGTGTTGAGTTGTCATTTTAATGTTATATTTCACATGGCTATAAAAGAGGGAGGTTTGGCATGCCACAAAACCATCGTTTCTGTGTGTGTTACATTTTAACGTTGCGTCGTTTGTTTTCTTTTATTTTTGAGTGTAAATTCACATTGCGATAAGACGTGTCACGGTACTTGTCTATCCTTAATTCATGTATTTGGTTTTGATGTTATATTTGTTATTCTCGTGGGATTTTTTCTGATGCTTGGTCCGTTTCTGTGTGTGTTACATTGTAATGCTGTGTCGTTGTTCTCCTCTTATATTTAATACGTTTTCCTCAGTTTTAGTTTGTTACCCCGATTTTGTTTTTTGTCCATGGATTTATGAGTTTTAACAGCGGTATACTACTGTTGCCTTTATTTATAGTCTTGATGATCATTTGTTGCATCTTAAACACCATATATAACCATTGCATAGCATCTTTCGTAATCTAACTAATATATCAATGGATTTATTGAATGTGTTTATCATGGTAATTCTGCAGTCTTATTTCATGTATATTACATCATCTAAGATGTTTATTTCGATACTCAATCAAGATTTACTGCTGAAGGACTGAATTGATTACATCTATATTCAGCAAGATTAACTGCTGAAGTACTAGTGTCATCACATCTATATTCAGATAATAATTGAGCAATTTACTGATTCACAGAACGTTCTTTGTAACATTGACGCGTTTTGACAGTCAAATTAATATTTTTGATATATTGAGTCTTTTTTTCAGATTACATAAGTACTGCAACTTTGAATGTTCTTTTCACGTCTACAATGGCTTCACATTAGATTAATAGCGTAAATGTAAATTTGGTGTTAAACACTACTATTCATGTCCAAACTGATCGTTATGTCTGCATGACCCAAACCATAGATGCATAGGAATAACTGAATTACATTTACACTGCCAAATGATTTATTAGAAACATCTGTATTTAGCACACTTGTATCCGATGATGAATAACTTTACTCGTAAGCTCCCCTGAACCACAGTGCCAAGTGAGTTTTGTTCTCATCACTTGGCGTCCGTCGCTAGTCGTCTTCCGTCGTCTATTAACTGTTACAAATTTTTTCCCTATGAAACTACGTGGTTAAATTTAACAAAGCTTGGACACAATCATTATTATTCGGTTGAAAACATTGTATTTCGAAAATTATTTTGAACTTTTCTGACTTTTTTCTTGTGCATCACAGTGTATATTTTCAATTTTTGGTATAGTACATACATATTGTATTTTTTATAGTATTTTTGTATTTTATATGTCATTTATGTACAAAGCCATTGAATACATATTGTATATGTAGAAATAGGCGTTTAATTAAGTTTTCATGTTTCTTTCATGTTTTCTTTCATGTTTCTACTAATAAGACAATAAAGAAGAAATTGTCCGCCGACTCCTAATTGGAGTTATTGGCCTTTCATGACGTTTCACATCATTTATTTTGCGTTTTGCCTTTGATGATAAAATTATAATAGATACATAGACACTTTAAATCACAAATTTCAGCTAGTCATATTTTGCCGATTTTTTTAAAGCAAAAACGAAAGAAGATAGAGAGAAACTAACAGACTAAATGATCAGCAATACACAATCAACAAAACAGTCCTGTTTTTTTCCTGAATGTGACATCGTCGAATAGGACTTGTCATCGAATGTGTACTTACATGAGCATCAGGACGGTAGACATATGTGGAGTAGGATCTCTATCCTTCTGGAGAATCTTAGAATACCCCCGTGTTTTTGGTTGGGTTTTTGTTGCTTAGTATATAGTTTCTATGATGTCTGTTTGAATATCCTTTCTCTTCCGTCCCTCTTTTCATTAAACATTTGGAAGTTAAAATTTACCCTTTTCAATAATATTTCAATACGTTTGAATTTTTAAACTAGGAAAGATTTCGAAAGCAAACCGTTTTACTACTTTATGTGTTTGAGCTTTTGAATTTGCCATTTGACTAAGGGACTTTCCAATTTGAATTTTCCTTTAAGATCGGTATTTGTTTTTATTTGACCTTTTTTGATAAATATCTAAAAATGCATGGTGTGCAATGTAGTACTTTGATTCCATGAGTTTAGATTAAAAAAAAAACGTTTCGAATGTAAAATAAAAACAAGTTTTGTAAATACTTTCTGCATTTCGATTTATTTTATTTTATATTTATAAGCTGGTGTCAAATTTTGATTGATTGATTGTTTTTTGCTCACTTTCCAGTGGCAAACATTTCATGCATGTTCATGAGGAGAAAACATGAACAATATATACAATTGGGAGGTCCTGTATTAGGAGTCGACCGGGACAAATAGAAAGTTGGACTGCCACTGGAAAATGAGGGTATATTGGACAAAGACAGATATTTCTTCTAGCTACAGACATCCTACCGACCTCTGAAAGAGTTGATGGAAGGGTTGATATAACGAACAGAGAGCGTGGTATTCTGTTTACACCAGTCATCGGCCTCACTTTTGATCTGACGTGGGTACGTATTTGTACATCCCACACAACCATACAGACACCTACTAGGTAGATCAATTTGGAGTGCCACTTAAATGCTTAAAGGTGGAGAATTTGTGGATGTAGCACAGACATTTAAACCGTTCTTTAAAGTGGCCACGTTTTGGTAACCATTGTTATGTTCTTTAATCAAACATTGATGTTTTCAAGAAATTTCATAAATGTTTCAGTTTAGCATAAAACAGACCATGGTGTTTTACGATGCTTTTGATACCAAAAAAGAAGAATATGCTTATTGTAAACTTATTGATTTGTTCAATTTGAAAAAATTGTTGACCTTTGATAAAGAAGTCAAATCTTTACATAAACAAAATACAGATTTGTTCACAGTTTTGATTATTCCGTTTAACTGACCAAACATTTAATCCCCGAGGTATATCACATTCGAATTTCTTGTCTCGTTATCTCGAAAATAGATGCTATTGAAATACTGGACAACACGTTTCTCCGATAATATAGAACCATTGTTTGTTTTTCATATTTCAATGGGAAATCTCTCTCTGCGAATACAAAGTAGTAATTGGAAATTTGATCAGTGCGAACAACTTATATCGCCCGGAGAAACCAGGTCGTCTATTAACACAAGTCATAAAAACTGGTATTTCTCCCTAAATACAAAATCTTATTAAACAATTCCTTTCTTGTTCTATTTTTAAAGGCTACGTTTTATGTTTTTTTTTGTTATAGATTGTTATCGATGGCTATCATCTAACATATCAATTGAAATATTTCAGTTTCTAGTTGTCAAGGCTGTTTTAGTTCATACAAGGCAAAAACAAAATCCCGTCATTCACTTGGAAAAGGATGGGAAACGAACTTTATATTGCTGTTCTTCATCTCAATGGCCAACGATGCCTAGAGCATGTGACGAAAACTTTCATCTCACTGCTAACTTAAGATGAGTACTTATTTGTTCAAAGTTGTTAGTGTATCAGCTGTCCGTTGTAATACAAAGAACAGCAGCTTTAACTCACATTAGTAGAACAGTACAGTATCAGCCTATACTAAAATTGATATATTACAAAATAGCTTTATTTTGCGATATTCCTATTATCTAACGAGACTCACCAAAAAGGTATTTAGTTATTACGACTATTAATCATTATGTCTTGTACACATGTCTTTACGTGGCCAAAGATCTGTGGTTAAAGCTTTAGTGCATATTGTTCCAATTATACATGTAAATAAAAAAAAAACACGTAAAGTGACGTCTTTGAGACACAAACCGCTTGAAAGTGTATAGATAACAATAAAGAACAGATTTATATTGAGAAGAATATAATTTTTTTGTACTGAAAAATCGCTCTTTAATCACCCACTCCTTTTAATAACAATAGCAATTATTATCACATACCGGACGGGTACTTAGTATATAGTATTATGGTGTTTATATATCTCAACTTGTTCGATTCGCTCGTGTATGTAACAACGTATTAGATTTTAGCGAAAGAAATCTATGTATTACTGAAAAATTATTACACCAGGTTTTTTCGATATCAGAAACTAGTCAAAACATTTACTAGTGTGGATCTAGCCGTCGATAGCAGCCGGCGTTAATATTCATGAGGCCAGCCTTCAATAATATTCATGAGCCGTCAATAATATTCATGAGATGACTTGCGTTCGAAGAAGTGTTGTTAGAAACTATGAACGATAATTATAATTAAATAACGTTCCTATTTATATTTGATATTACTTCAAATAGGCATGTCAATGGGTGTCTTCTTCGAGGTCCGCGTTTATTGAATCAACTTTGGGTCTTCTTCAAGGTCTGCGTCTTTAAACAACATTGTAAATGTAATAAAAACAATGTAAATGCCTCCATAAATATAAAACAAAGAAATGGTCTTTTAACATTCTGTGATTAGAGAAGTAATGTAAACTAAAGCAATAACAAGTTTTAAAAAAATATAATTAAATATAGAAATTAATTACAACAAACAAATAAAGTAAAGAACAGTTCTTATTAAAATTTTGTGATAATTAAATCAATGTAAGCTACAATAAATTTAAAAAATTGATTAAATAGAGAAATTTAGGAATGACAGAGAATTGATGGTCATTTGTTCGTTGTCTACACATATAGTCCAATCATGAAACTAAAACATACAATATTACGACAGTATTTTTTATTTAAACATATCAGAAAAATAGAAACATAGTTAATTGCAGAAATAAAAATAACAGAAAAATAACAACTGTCAATTACTATTTCAATGACATATGATTCTTCAAAATTATGGAGACCAATCTGAGCCATTATTAACAATTCATATTATTGCCTCTAAAATGGCCCATAGCACTTATGCCCTAGACCCGTACGAGTTAGTCAGGAGAGAATAAGGGGTTACCCAGGTATATCACAAATTCGAAAATGAACTATTGCCGGCTGGCCAAACGAAGAGATTCTCCACGTGGGCAATGGTATCAGACGAAGAGGTACTTATTGCCTTTAAAATGGCCCATAGCACTTATACTCTAGACCCGTACGGGTTTGTCAGTAGAGGGTTCAAAGGGGGGACATGGTATCCGGTTCACAACGAATTCTTACTGAACTATTGCCGGCTGGCCAAACTAAGAGATTCTCCACATTGACCATCATACCAGAGGTAGAGGTTGGTATTGCCTCTAAAATGGCCTATAGCACTTATGCCCTAGACCCGTACGAGTTAGTCTGGAAAGAATAAGGGGGGTACCCAGGTATATCACAAATTCTAAAATGAACTATTGCCGGCTGGCCAAACGAAGAGATTCTCCACACCGACCATTATACCAGAGGTAGAGGTTGGTATTGCCTCTAAAATGGCCCATAGCACTTATGCCCTAGACCCGTACGAGTTAGTCAGAAAAGGATAAGGGGGGGGGGGTACCCTGGTATATCACAAATTCGAAAATGAACTATTGCCGGCTGGCCAAACGAAGAGATTCTCCACGTGGGCAATGATACCAGAGGAAGAAGTACTTATTGCCTTTAAAATGGCCCATAGCACTTATACCCTAGACCCGTACCAGTTTGTCAGTAGAGGGTTCAAAGGGGGGATATGGAATCCGAGATACAACGAATTCGAACTGAACTATTGCCGGCTGGCCAAACTAAGAGATTCTCCACACCGACCATTATACCAGAGGTAGAGGTTGGTATTGCCTCTAAAATGGCCCATAGCACTTATGCCCTAGACCCGTACGAGTTAGTCAGAAAAGGATAAGGGGGGGGGGTACCCTGGTATATCACAAATTCGAAAATGAACTATTGCCGGCTGGCCAAACGAAGAGATTCTCCACGTGGGCAATGATACAAGAGGAAGAGGTACTTATTGCCTTTAAAATGGCCCATAGCACTTATACCCTAGACCCGTACGAGTTTGTCAGTAGAGGGTTCAAAGGGGGGATATGGAATCCAAGATACAACAAATTCGAACTGAACTATTGCCGGCTGGCCAAACTTAGAGATTCTCCACACCGACCATTATACCAGAGGTAGAAGTTGGTATTGCCTCTAAAATAACCCATAACACTTATGCCCTAGACCCGTAAGAGATAGTATGAAAAGGATAAGGGGGTTACCCAGGTATATCACAAATTCGAAAATGAACTATTGCCGGCTGGCCAAACGAAGAGATTCTCCACGTGGGCAATGATACCAGCGGAAGAGGTACTTATTGCCTTTAAAATGGCCTATAGCACTTATACCCTAGACCCGTATGAGTTTGTCAGTAGAGGGTTCAAAGGGGCGATATGGAATCCAAGATACAACGAATTCGAACTGAACTATATCCGGCTGGCTAAACTAAGAGATTCTCCACACCGACCATTATACCAGAGGTAGAGGTTGGTATTGCCTCTAAAATGGCCAATAGCACTTATGCCCTAGACCCGTACGAGTTAGTCAGAAAAGGATAAGGGGGGTACCCTGGTATATCACAAATTTGAAAATGAACTATTGCCGGCTGGCCAAACGAAGAGATTCTCCACGTGGGCAATGGTATCAGACGAAGAGGTACTTATTGCCTTTAAATGGCCCATAGCACTTATACCCTAGACCCGTACGAGTTTGTCAGTAGAGGGTTCAAAGGGGGATATGGAATCCAAGATACAACAAATTCGAACTGAACTATTGCCGGCTGGCCAAACTTAGAGATTCTCCACACCGACCATTATACCAGAGGTAGAGGTTGGTATTGCCTTTAAAATGGCCCATAACACTTATGCCCTAGACCCGTAAGAGATAGTCAGAAAAGGATAAGGGGGTACCCTGGTATATCACAAATTCGAAAATGAACTATTGCCGGCTGGCCAAACGGAGAGATTCTCCACGTGGGCAATGACACCAGACGAAGAGGTATGTTTTGCCTTTTAAAATGGCCCATAGCACTTATACCCTAGACCCGTACGAGTTTGTCAGTAGAGGGTTCAAAGGGGGATATGGAATCCAAGATACAACGAATTCGAACTTAACTATTGCCGGCTGGCCAAACTAAGAGATTCTTCACACCAAACATTATACCAGAGGTAGAGGTTGGTATTGCCTCTAAAATGGCCCATAGCACTTATACCCTAGACCCGTACGAGTTAGTCAGAAAAGGATAAGGGGGGGGGGTACCCTGGTATATCACAAATTCGAAAATGAACTATTGCCGGCTGGCCAAACGAAGAGATTCTCCACACCGACCATTATACCAGAGGTAGAGGTTGGTATTGCCTCTAAAATGGCCCATAACACTTATGCCCTAGACCAGTAAGAGATAGTATGAAAAGGAGAAGGGGGTTACCCTGGTATATCACAAATTCGAAAATGAACTATTGCCGGCTGGACAAACGAAGAGATTCTCCACGTGGGCAATGTTACCAGCGGAAGAGGTACTTATTGCCTTTAAAATGGCCTATAGCACTTATACCCTAGACCCGTACGAGTTTGTCAGTAGAGGGTTCAAAGGGTGGATATGGAATCCAAGATACAACGAATTCGAACTGAACTATTGCCGGCTGGCCAAACTAAGAGATTCTCCACACCGACCATTATACCAGAGGTAGAAGTTGGTATTGCCTCTAAAATGGCCTATAGCACTTATGCCCTAGACCCGTACGAGTTAGTCAGAAAAGGATAAGGGGGGGTACCCTGGTATATCACAAATTCGAAAATGAACTATTGCAGGCTGGCCAAACGAAGAGATTCTCCACGTGGGCAATGATACCAGAGGAAGAGGTACTTATTGCCTTTAAAATGGCCTATAGCACTTATACCCTAGACCCGTACGTGTTTGTCAGTAGAGGGTTCAAAGGGTGGATATGGTATCCCGGATACAACGAATTCGAACTGAACTATTGCCGGCTGGCCAAACTAAGAGATTCTCCACATCGACCATTATACCAGAGGTAGAGGTTGGTATTGCCTCTAAAATGGCCCATAGCATTTATGCCCTAGACCCGTACGAGTTAGTCAGAAAAGGATAAGGGGGGGGTACCCTGGTATATCACAAATTCGAAAATGAACTATTGCCGGCTGGCCAAACAAAGAGATTCTCCACGTGGGCAATGATACCAGAGGAAGAGGTACTTATTGCCTTTAAAATGGCCCATAGCACTTATACCCTAGACCAGTACGAGTTTGTCAGTAGAGGGTTCAAAGGGGGGATATGGTATCCCGGATACAACGAATTCGAACTGAACTATTGCCGGCTGGCCAAACTAAGAGATTCTCCACATCGACCATTATACCAGAGGAAGAGGTTGGTATTGCCTCTAAAATGGCCCATAGCACTTATGCCCTAGACCCGTACGAGTTAGTCAGAAAAGGATAAGGGGGGGGGGGGGTACCCTGGTATATCACAAATTCGAAAATGAACTATTGCCGGCTGGCCAAACGAAGAGATTCTCCACGTGGGCAATGGTATCAGACAAAGAGGTACTTATTGCCTTTAAAATGGCCCATAGCACTTATACTCTAGACCCGTACGGGTTTGTCAGTAGAGGGTTCAAAGGGGGGACATGGTATTCGGTTTACAACGAATTCTTACTGAACTATTGCCGGCTGGCCAAACGAAGAGATTCTCCACGTGGGCAATAATACCAGCGGAAGAGGTACTTATTGCCTTTAAAACGGCATATAGCATTATACCCTAGACCCGTACGAGTTTGTCAGTAGAGGGTTCAAAGGGGGGGATATGGAATCCAAGATACAACGAATTCGATCTGAACTATATCCGGCTGGCCAAACTAAGAGATTCTCCACACCGACCATTATACCAGAGGTAGAGGTTGGTATTGCCTCTAAAATGGCACATAGCACTTATGCCCTAGACCCGTACGAGTTAGTCAGAAAAGGATAAGGGGGGGTACCCTGGTATATCACAAATTCGAAAATGAACTATTGCCGGCTGGCCAAACGAAGAGATTCTCCACGTGGGCAATGATACCAGCGGAAGAGGTACTTATTGCCTTTAAAATGGCCTATAGCACTTATACCCTAGACCCGTACGAGTTTGTCAGTAGAGGGTTCAAAGGGGCGATATGGAATCCAAGATACAACGAATTCGATCTGAACTATATCTGGCTGGCCAAACTAAGAGATTCTCCACACCGACCATTATACCAGAGGTAGAAGTTGGTATTGCCTCTAAAATGGCCTATAGCACTTATGCCCTAGACCCGTACGAGTTAGTCAGAAAAGGATAAGGGGGGGGGGGTAACCTGGTATATCACAAATTCGAAAATGAACTATTGCCGGCTGGCCAAACGAAGAGATTCTCCACGTGGGCAATGATACCAGCGGAAGAGGTGCTTATTGCCTTTAAAATGGCCTATAGCACTTATACCCTAGACCCGTACGAGTTTGTCAGTAGAGGGTTCAAAGGGGGGATATGGAATCCAAGATACAACAAATTCGAACTGAACTATTGCCGGCTGTCCAAACTTAGAGATTCTCCACAACGACCATTATACCAGAGGTAGAGGTTGGTATTGCCTTTAAAATGGCCCATAACACTTATGCCCTAGACCCGTAAGAGATAGTCAGAAAAGGATAAGGGGGTACCCTGGTATATCACAAATTCGAAAATGAACTATTGCCGGCTGGCCAAACAAAGAGATTCTTCACACCGACCATTATACCAGAGGTAGAGGTTGGTATTGCCTCTAAAATGGCCCATAACACTTATGCCATAGACCCGTAAGAGATAGTATGAAAAGGATAAGGGGGTTACCCTGGTATATCACAAATTCGAAAATGAACTATTGCCGGCTGGACAAACGAAGAGATTCTCCACGTGGGCAATGTTACCAGCAGAAGAGGTACTTATTGCCTTTAAAATGGCCTATAGCACTTATACCCTAGACCCGTACGAGTTTGTCAGTAGAGGGTTCAAAGGGGGGATATGGAATCCAAGATACAACGAATTCGAACTGAACTATTGCCGGCTGGCCAAACTAAGAAATTCTCCACACCGACCATTATACCAGAGGTAGAGGTTGGTATTGCCTCTAAAATGGCCTATAGCACTTATGCCCTAGACCCGTACGAGTTAGTCAGAAAAGGATAAGGGGGGGGATACCCTGGTATATCACAAATTCGAAAATGAACTATTGCCGGCTGGCCAAACGAAGAGATTCTCCACGTGGGCAATGATACCAGAGGAAGAGGTACTTATTGCCTTTAAAATGGCCCATAGCAC
This sequence comes from Mytilus galloprovincialis, assembly GCF_965363235.1. Taxonomy (NCBI): domain Eukaryota; kingdom Metazoa; phylum Mollusca; class Bivalvia; order Mytilida; family Mytilidae; genus Mytilus; species Mytilus galloprovincialis. The sequence continues at coordinate 6,929,544 of NC_134846.1, read as the reverse complement.
TTATACTCTAGACCCGTACGGGTTTGTCAGTAGAGGGTTTAAAGGGGGGACATGGTATTCGGTTTACAACGAATTCTTATTGAACTATTGCCGGCTGGCCAAACGAAGAGATTCTCCACGTGGGCAATAATACCAGCGGAAGAGGTACTTATTGCCTTTAAAATGGCCTATAGCACTTATACCCTAGACCCGTACGAGTTTGTCAGTAGAGGGTTCAAAGGGGGGGGGGGATATGGAATCCAAGATACAACGAATTCGATCTGAACTATATCCGGCTGGCCAAACTAAGAGATTCTCCACACCGACCATTATACCAGAGGTAGAGGTTGGTATTGCCTTTAAAATGGCCCATAACACTTATGCCCTAGACCCGTAAGAGATAGTCAGAAAAGGATAAGGGGGTACCCTGGTATATCACAAATTCGAAAATGAACTATTGCCGGCTGGTCAAACGAAGAGATTCTCCACACCGACCATTATACCAGAGGTAGAGGTTGGTATTGCCTCTAAAATGGCCTATAGCACTTATGCCCTAGACCTGTACGAGTTAGTCAGAAAAGGATAAGGGGGGGGGTAACCTGGTATATCACAAATTCGATAATGAACTATTGTCGGCTGGCCAAACGAAGAGATTCTCCACGTGGGCAATGATACCAGCGGAAGAGGTGCTTATTGCCTTTAAAATGGCCCAGAGCACTTATACCCTAGACCCGTACGAGTTTGTCAGTAGAGGGTTCAAAGGGGGGATATGGAATCCAAGATACAACAAATTCGAACTGAACTATTGCCGGCTGGCCAAACTTAGAGATTCTCCACAACGACCATTATACCAGAGGTAGAGGTTGGTATTGCCTTTAAAATGGCCCATAACACTTATGCCCTAGACCCGTAAGAGATAGTCAGAAAAGGATAAAGGGGTACCCTGGTATATCACAAATTCGAAAATGAACTATTGCCGGCTGGCCAAACGAAGAGATTCTCCACACCGACCATTATACCAGAGGTAGAGGTTGGTATTGCCTCTAAAATGGCCCATAACACTTATGCCATAGACCCGTAAGAGATAGTATGAAAAGGATAAGGGGGTTACCCTGGTATATCACAAATTCGAAAATGAACTATTGCCGGCTGGACAAACGAAGAGATTCTCCACGTGGGCAATGTTACCAGCAGAAGAGGTACTTATTGCCTTTAAAATGGCCTATAGCACTTATACCCTAGACCCGTACGAGTTTGTCAGTAGAGGGTTCAAAAGGGGGATATGGAATCCAAGATACAACGAATTCGAACTGAACTATTGCCGGCTGGCCAAACTAAGAAATTCTCCACACCGACCATTATACCAGAGGTAGAGGTTGGTATTGCCTCTAAAATGGCCTATAGCACTTATGCCCTAGACCCGTACGAGTTAGTCAGAAAAGGATAAGGGGGGGGGTACCCTGGTATATCACAAATTCGAAAATGAACTATTGCCGGCTGGCCAAACAAAGAGATTCTCCACGTGGGCAATGATACCAGAGGAAGAGGAACTTATTGCCTTTAAAATGGCCCATAGCACTTATACTCTAGACCCGTACGGGTTTGTCAGTAGAGGGTTTAAAGGGGGGACATGGTATTCGGTTTACAACGAATTCTTATTGAACTATTGCCGGCTGGCCAAACGAAGAGATTCTCCACGTGGGCAATAATACCAGCGGAAGAGGTACTTATTGCCTTTAAAATGGCTTATAGCACTTATACCCTAGACCCGTACGAGTTTGTCAGTAGAGGGTTCAAAGGGGGGGGGGGGGATATGGAATCCAAGATACAACGAATTCGATCTGAACTATATCCGGCTGGCCAAACTAAGAGATTCTCCACACCGACCATTATACTAGAGGTAGAGGTTGGTATTGCCTTTAAAATGGCCCATAACACTTATGCCCTAGACCCGTAAGAGATAGTCAGAAAAGGATAAGGGGGTACCCTGGTATATCACAAATTCGAAAATGAACTATTGCCGGCTGGTCAAACGAAGAGATTCTCCACACCGACCATTATACCAGAGGTAGAGGTTGGTATTGCCTCTAAAATGGCCAATAGCACTTATGCCCTAGACCCGTACGAGTTAGTCAGAAAAGGATAAGGGGGGGGGGTACCCTGGTATATCACAAATTCGAAAATGAACTATTGCCGGCTGGCCAAACGAAGAGATTCTCCACGTGGGCAATGGTATCAGACGAAGAGGTACTTATTGCCTTTAAAATGGCCCATAGCACTTATACTCTAGACCCGTACGGGTTTGTCAGTAGAGGGTTCAAAGGGGGGACATGGTATTCGGTTTACAACGAATTCTTACTGAACTATTGCCGGCTGGCCAAACGAAGAGATTCTCCACGTGGGCAATAATACCAGCGGAAGAGGTACTTATTGCCTTTAAAATGGCCTATAGCAATTATACCCTAGACCCGTACGAGTTTGTCAGTAGAGGGTTCAAAGGGGGGATATGGAATCCAAGATACAACGAATTCGATCTGAACTATATCCGGCTGGCCAAACTAAGAGATTCTCCACACCGACCATTATACCAGAGGTAGAGGTTGGTATTGCCTCTAAAATGGCCCATAGCACTTATGGCCTAGACACGTACGAGTTAGTCAGAAAAGGATAAGGGGGGTACCCTGGTATATCACAAATTCGAAAATGAACTATTGCCGGCTGGCCAAACGAAGAGATTCTCCACGTGGGCAATGATACCAGCGGAAGAGGTACTTATTGCCTTTAAAATGGCCTATAGCACTTATACCCTAGACCCGTACGAGTTTGTCAGTAGAGGGTTCAAAGGGGCGATATGGAATCCAAGATACAACGAATTCGATCTGAACTATATCCGGCTGGCCAAACTAAGAGATTCTCCACACCGACCATTATACCAGAGGTAGAGGTTGGTATTGCCTCTAAAATGGCCTATAGCACTTATGCCCTAGACCCGTACGAGTTAGTCAGAAAAGGATAAGGGGGGGGGGGGGGGGTAACCTGGTATATCACAAATTCGAAAATGAACTATTGCCGGCTGGCCAAACGAAGAGATTCTCCACACGTGGGCAATGATACCAGCGGAAGAGGTGCTTATTGCCTTTAAAATGGCCCATAGCACTTATACCCTAGACCCGTACGAGTTTGTCAGTAGAGGGTTCAAAGGGGGGATATGGAATCCAAGATACAACAAATTCGAACTGAACTATTGCCGGCTGGCCAAACTTAGAGATTCTCCACACCGACCATTATACCAGAGGTAGAGGTTGGTATTGCCTCTAAAATGGCCCATAGCACTTATGCCCTAGACCCGTACGAGTTAGTCAGAAAAGGATAAGGGGGGGTACCCTGGTATATCACAAATTCGAAAATGAACTATTGCCGGCTGGCCAAACGAAGAGATTCTCCACACCGACCATTATACCAGAGGTAGAGGTTGGTATTGCCTCTAAAATGGCCCATAACACTTATGCCATAGACCCGTAAGAGATAGTATGAAAAGGATAAGGGGGTTACCCTGGTATATCACAAATTCGAAAATGAACTATTGCCGGCTGGACAAACGAAGAGATTCTCCACGTGGGCAATGTTACCAGCGGAAGAGGTACTTATTGCCTTTAAAATGGCCTATAGCACTTATACCCTAGACCCGTACGAGTTTGTCAGTAGAGGGTTCAAAGGGGGGATATGGAATCCAAGATACAACGAATTCGAACTGAACTATTGCCGGCTGGCCAAACTAAGAGATTCTCCACACCGACCATTATACCAGAGATAGAGGTTGGTATTGCCTCTAAAATGGCCTATAGCACTTATGCCCTAGACCCGTACGAGTTAGTCAGAAAAGGATAAGGGGGGGTACCCTGGTATATCACAAATTCGAAAATGAACTATTGCCGGCTGGCCAAACGAAGAGATTCTCCACGTGGGCAATGATACCAGAGGAAGAGGTACTTATTGCCTTTAAAATGGCCCATACAAATTATACCCTAGACCCGAACGAGTTTGTCAGTAGAGGGTTCAAAGGGGGGATATGGTATCCCGGATACAACGAATTCGAACTGAACTATTGCCGGCTGGCCAAACTAAGAGATTCTCCACATCTACCATTATACCAGAGGTAGAGGTTGGTATTGGCCCTAAAATGGCCCATAGCACTTATGCCCTAGACCCGTACGAGTTAGTCAGAAAAGGATAAAGGGGGTACCCTGGTATATCACAAATTCGAAAATAAACTATTGCCGGCTGGCCAAACGAAGAGATTCTCCACGTGGGCAATGATACCAGAGGAAGAGGTACTTATTGCCCTTAAAATGGCCCATACAAATTATACCCTAGACCCGTACGAGTTTGTCAGTAGAGGGTTCAAAGGGGGGATATGGTATCCCGGATACAACGAATTCGAACTGAACTATTGCCGGCTGGCCAAACTAAGAGATTCTCCACATCGACCATTATACCAGAGGTAGAGGTTGGTATTGGCCCTAAAATGGCTCATAGCACTTATGCCCTAGACCCGTACGAGTTAGTCAGAAAAGGATAAGGGGGGTACCCTGGTATATCACAAATTCGAAAATGAACTATTGCCGGCTGGCCAAACGAAGAGATTCTCCACGTGGGCAATGATACCAGAGGAAGAGGTACTTATTTCCTTTAAAATGGCCCATAGCACTTATACCCTAGTCCCGTACGAGTTTTTCAGTAGAGGGTTCAAAGGGGGGATATGGTATCCCGGATACAACGAATTCGAACTGAACTATTGCCGGCTGGCCAAACTAAGATATTCTCCACATCGACAATTATGCCAGAGGTAGAGGTTGGTATTGCCTCTAAAATGGCCCATAGCACTTATGCCCTAGACCCGTACGAGTTAGTCAGAAAAGGATAAGGGGGGGGGGGTAACCTGGTATATCACAAATTCGAAAATGAACTATTGCCGGCTGGCCAAACGAAGAGATTCTCCACGTGGGCAATGATACCAGAGGAAGAGGTACTTATTGCCTTTAAAATGGCCTATACAAATTATACCCTAGACCCGTACGAGTTTGTCAGTAGAGGGTTCAAAGGGGGGATATGGTATTCCGGTTTACAACGAATTCGAACTGAACTATTGCTGGCTGGCCAAACTAAGAGATTATCCACATCGACCATCATACCAGAGGTAGAGGTTGGTATTGCCTATAAAATGGCCCAGAGCACTTATGCCCCAGACCCGTATGAATTAGTCTGGAAAGGATAAGGGGGGTACCCTGGTATATCACACATTCTAAAATGAACTATTGCCGGCTGGCCAAACGAAGAGATTCTCCACGTGGGCAATGATACCAGAGGAAGAGGTACTTATTGCCTTTAAAATGGCCCATAGCACTTGTACCTTAGACCCGTACGAGTTTGTTAGTAGAAGGTTAAAAGGGGGGATATGGTATTCCGGTTAACAACGAATTCGAACTGAACTATTGCCGGCTGGCCAAACTAAAAGATTCTCCACATCGACCATTATACCAGAGGTAGAGGTTGGTACTGCCTCTAAAATGGCCGATAACACTTATGCCCTAGACCCGTACGAGTTAGTCAGGAAAGGATAAGGAGGGTGTACCCAAGTATATCACAAATTCGAAATGAATTATTGCCGGCTGGCCAAACGAAGAGATTGTACCCGTAGGCAATGATACCAGTGGAAGAGGTACTTATTGACTTTAAAATGACCCATAGCACTTATACCCTAGACCCGTATGAGTAAGTAAGTAGAGGGTTAAAAGTGAGGATATGGGATACCGGTTTACAACAAATTAGAACTGAACTATTGCCGGCTGGCCAAGCTAAGAGATTCTCCACATCGACAATTATACCAGAGGTAGAAGTTGATATTGACTCTAAAATGACCCATAACACTTATGCCCTAGACCCGTACGAGTCAGTCAGCAAAGGGAAAGGGGTTTATTGAACTGTTGCCGACTAGCAAAACTAAAAGATTCTCCACTAGGGTCACGATAACAGGTACAAAGGTAGTTATTACCTTTAAAATGGATAAAAGCACTGATGCCTTAGACCCGTAAGATTTTTCAGAAGAGGGTTACAAATGGAAATTAACTATTGTTGACTGGCCATACTAAGAGATTCTCCACGTTAGCCATTATTGGTTAACCTATCGCGGGAGCATAACGTCCGATTTATTGTACTTGTCCATTGTCGACGTCGTACTGTCAGTGACTTCGCCTTGGAATACGAATATGTATATTTAATGTACTGGCTGAACAGTTGTTGTAGTACATATTGCCTTAACTATCATCTTTATTTATGATACCGTGCCCCGGATCTCGAAAAAATGAAATCAGTCAGATCGGAGAACAGAAGACAAAAGCGCTGTTACCAGACTATTCCGAAATAGAATTACCGGAGAAATAATATCTCGGAAATACGTTGTGTGTCGCTTTCTCAAAGTCGCTTGCTACAGTAATCCTTAGAGTTTTCCGAAACGTGTTTATCCCAATTCAATCCACTTTTCCATAGATCCTGTATGAGCTTCTTTGTTCGTATTGTGACCGGGCTAAGTATTCTAAGTGGATCGTATTTTTTCGAAGAATTTTCAAAATCTCACTTTTTGTTACAATGTCTAGTATTGGAATATCACATTTAGTCCGGCGGCCACAAGTATATTTCAGACGAGTTGTGCACATCCTGATATAAGCATGAACATTGGCATAGACCTTCCTGAAATATTGCTCTTTTATTTCAGATAAGAAGGCATTTGAAAAAAATGTCTCACTGCCGGTTAAATAAAAAAGGGCGGACATCATACTTTAATCGGCCCAATATAGAAGGCTAGTACTGTGGATTCATTTATTTTCGTGGATACCAATTTTCGTGGATTCAGGGAAACTTACATATTCGTGGATATCTAATTTCGTGGTTTTACCGAAGTCTGCATACTAGTACAAGCCTTTGTAAAATTTGTCATTCGTTGAACATCAAATTTCGTGGTTTGCCTGTACCAATGAAATCCACGAAAAATTGGTATCCCACGAATAATAATAAATCCACAGTATGTGAAAAGGATCTATCAGCATGCTGCTATAATAATATTTGGTACAAACCTTTGTTATGTAATACTTTTGGATATATTATATAGATAAAATGTCTCTAAAAACCCTACTTTCGGTAGAATCCAATATGGCGGACATTGACTAAAATAAGCTTATTTTTTAGGGAGGGGGATTGAAATGTGTTTTAACGTATTGTTACTATCATTAAATTGTACAGGAACATTTCTTTGATGCTTCCAAGGGATACAATGTATAAGATATATGTCTTAAAAATCCTTTCTTCCGGTGAATTGAAGACAATAGTTTTTTAGTTTTTATTAGTATGATTGTTTATAGTTAAGATTTTTTAATAGAGTAGAAATCGGTTTTTATTGATTGCACTTATAATTTTGCAAGTTTATTTTTATCGTTAATTTTCAATATAATTATGTTGAAATAGAGCTACATTTTCGTCTGCTAAGATTAGTTAAAGATAACAGTATTTTCCAAAGAATTTATTACTGTGTAGAAAGTTAATGGTTAATCTTAACGGTATTCCTAAATTTTATGACACCTTCAGTAGGTCAGTCTAGTCATTTAGAGTTCAAGTAAAAAATCGTCTGCACGTGCAGCTGTGGCTATTTAATTTAATTACTTTGTTTTGACCATCTCTGGGAATCAGGTTAAATTAGTGTGAAATTTTATGTCTAATGTTCAGACGTAAACAGATCGTCTTTATCATGCGATAAGTTAACATCGAAAACAATGTTGTGAAATTGTATTACGAAAATGATTGTATATATTGTAAATATTGGATTAAAACGTAGTTATTAGCAAACATTCGTTAGTTATGTGATATGGATATAATAATGCTATTGGTATAACGTTATCGTCGAACTCCCAAATCCCAAATCGTCGAACTTTATATGAAACAATTTATTCCACTGCACATTTCAAATCGTCTCCGCAACATTTTGGTAGCAGAGCGTGGTTCAATGAACTTTAATCGTAATCGTATCGTGAGAAAATGAGCAATTGGGATTTGGAAATTGAAGCAGCGGCAAGCGAGGGAGACAAAATGGACGAAACTGTAATTGCTCAACCGGACGAAAGTTTACAATTAGAAGATCTGAAGAAGGAAAAAGCGAAAGCGAAATCGGCATTCACAAAAACTAGACATTCATTACTACAAATTCTTGAAGAAGATTTTCCGGATCGTGAAGAAATAAAAGTAATTCAAGAGAAACTGATAAATGCAGAAGAAAAAGCGATGGATATTATGGGGAATTTATACGACAAATACAAGCATAGAAATGACATTCAAAATGTGATGAAAACAACAAAAGAGATGGAAAAAATCGAAGAAGAATTTACAGACGCAGAAAATGAGTGTCGTGACTATTTGATCGAGAGCAAAGTTGCGTCAAGCGTTGGATCCAGTGTATCTAGAATATCAAAACGAGATAATGTGAATTCCGAAAATAAAGTGGAAAGTAAACATGTAACTGCAGAAAAGGAAGTTAAACCAGAATTTGAACAAACTACGAAAGAAGAAAATAACAACAAGCAATTGAAGTCAGAATTAGGAAGCGACATGTGGAAACAATTAAAAAGAGTTTCAATACCGATATTTAAAGGAGATAAAAGAAACTACCAGAGCTGGAAAGCTGCATTTCTTGCATGTATCGACCAAGCACCGGCGACAAAGGAATATAAATTATTACAACTAAGACAATATGTGGAAGGTGAAGCGTTACAAGTTATCGAAAATTTAGGACATTCAGCAGTTGCGTATGATGCCGCAAAGGAGCGCTTAGAAAGAAAGTATGGAGGACAACGAAGACAAATAACCCTGTATATAGAAGAACTTGAAAACTTTAAACCTATGAGAGAAGGTATCGCTAAAGACATAGAACATTTTGCAGATTTACTGGATATAGCAGTTGTGAACT